>NC_092140.1:10250672-10410672 GCF_043159975.1 Macaca nemestrina
ACTTCTGGATTTAGCATAAGCTCTAAACCAATGAGTTGTGTTCTTCTAAGAAAAAGAGAGACAAAGAAAAGATGTGAAGATGAAGATAGAGATTGGAGGATGCATCTATAACCCAAGAGAAGTCAGGGATTTACTGTAACCACCATTAGCTAAGAGAGAGGTGTGGGATGATTTGTCCCTCAGAACTTTCAGTAACAACCAACCCTACTGACAATTAGAGTTCAGATTTCTTGCCACCTGAACTATTAGAGAATAACAATTTATGTTGTTTAAACCAATGAATTTGCAATAATTTGTTATGGCAGTCAGAAGAAACTAACACAATTCCATATGCTTTGAAATTTATGACTACTTAAAATTGCTCATTTAACAATTATGTCTTTCATTAGCACAATCCAAGGTTGTTTTATTGCAATTTTTAAGAATCTAAGTAATATTTTGAATGTTAATTGGCCTTATTGACAATATGATCTTCATTTGTAAATTTAGCCCAATGTTATTGCTGTTTCACTACTATTTGAAATTGAGATAGGAGTTCAGCAGGACTGATTTCACAAAGTACAGGTCACAAAGAGCCCACTAATAAAATAGGATGCTGTAAAGAAGCTGGCAAAATCCTGTCAAATCCAAGGTAGCAACAAAAGTGACCTCTGGTTGTCATCACTGCTCACTCTATGCTAATAAAATATATAACATGGCAAAAGACACTCTTGCCAGCACCATGACAGTTTGCAAATGCCATGGAAATACTTGGAAGTTACCCTATATGGGGTCTGATAGAGGGGGAAACCCTAAGTTCTGGAATTCCCCGCCCCTTTCTGCAGAAAACTTATGAATAATCCACTCCTTATTTAGCATATGATATGGTTTGACTATGTCCCCACCCAAATCTCATCTCAAATCATAACTCCTACAATTCCCATGTGTCATGGGAGGAACCCGGTGGAAGGTGATTGAATTATGGGGGCGGGTCTTTCCTGCACTGTTCTCATGACAGTGAATGAGCCTCACAAGATCTGATGGTTTTTAACAACAGGAATTTCTCTGAAGAATTCACCCTGTGACAAAACCAAAAACTATTGTCAATTAAACAACAATTGAAAGTCAGTGCTGTACATAACTACCATACCTTGACTGATAAGCATTTTGTTTTTCAAATTTACAGAGGCAAGAAGACAGATGGTATCATTTATTAATATAACCATTAATGATGGAAGGCAGATCTTCTCCATTCCAATAGTTGAGTTTAATTACATACACTATAAGCACTCATTCATCCATTCAGCAAATATCTATTAGCGTCTCTTATGTGCCATTGTGTTAAATGTTAGAGATACAAGAATGATGGCAATGCATGAGAAAGCTCACAATACAGTGATAAAGAATAACAGCACAGTGCATTAGGTAAAAGAGATTAAAAAGTTGCCATGGAAACATTAAAAGGGATACCTGTGTCAGTCTTGGGAGGTCAAGAAACTCTTCACAAAGAAAATGATTTATAATTGGAGACCTAATGGATTAGTAGAAGTTAGGCCAGCAGAGAAGAGGGAGTGGCTGATGGAAAAATGTCCCTAGCCTTGGAAAGGCATAATGATGCTCAGAGGCAAGAGGGAGCATGGTGCATTAACAGATTTGATGCTGAAAATAACAATAGCACACAGTGCAAATATTGTGATACACTCATATATGAAATGGAAAGGATCATAGAGATCATAAAGAACTTAAATCCTAAAGGCAATGAGAAGCCATGGAAACATTTTGAGCAGTAGTCTAATATGTTTGGGCTTGCAGTTTAGAAAGTTCCCTAGAAGTGTTGTGGACAGTAAAGAGGAGGATGGAGAAGAGGAAAGTAAATGCATGCTCTACTGCTTTAAATCTAGCCAAGATCATAGTGACCTATGTTACAGAAATAGCACTAAAGGCAGAAATAAGCAAACAGTTATACAGAGGAAAACTCAGTTGGATTGGTGATTCACTGGATGGAAAAGGGAGTAAAATATGGAGAAAAAAGACTCAATGTGAGGTCTGGGTTCTGGCATGAACAAATGGATAAGATTAGGGATATGGGAATGGACCAGGCTTGGAAGCAAATATAATACATTCTTTTCGTAGATGCTAACTTTGAAATGCCTATCCCTGAGTATTAAGGGACAAATATCTAATAGAAAATTACATATAATCATCCAAATTCCAGAAGAAAATGTTATAATAAAAATTTGGTAGTCAATAAACCAATATAATTTTATCATTTTTCTATGCAATAAATTATCTCAATTTTCTATTATTGCTGCAACAAATTGTCACAAGTTTAGTGGCTGACAATAATACAAATTCACTATCTCACAGTATTATGGTCTAGAAGTTCAACACATGCCTTGCAGAGCAAAAATCAAGGGGTCTGCAGGGCTGTGTTCCCTTATGGAAGCTATAGGAGAGAACAGTATCCTTGGCCTTTCCAGCTTCTAGAGTCTGGCCTCATCCGTTGGCTCATGGTCTCCCTCTGCTATTTTCAACCCTAGCAACATTGCATTTCTCTAAGCCTGCCTTTCTTCTGTAGTCAATTATCCCTCTCCCTCTCCTCTTCTTTCTCTTCATGTTCCCCTTTCACTTTAAAGGACCCTTGTGATAAATTTGTACCCACCTGGTTAATCCAAGATAACCTTGCCATATCAAAGTCAGTGGATAAGCAACCTTAATTTCATCTACAGACTTAACTCCCCTCCCCTTTGCCATGTAACATAACATAATCACAAGTCCTGGGGATTCGGACATGGGCATCTTTCGGGACCACTATTCTACTTATCATGCCAAAAAAAAAAAAAAAAAAAAAAAGAAACCACTCGAGTCCAGCCAGGAAAAGAGAAAGCGCACTTGATATTTGAGCAGAGAGGAGTTCTTTGGGGAACTAGTACACAGGGATGGCAAGCTCAGAGAACAGAAAGGTAACACTGAAGAACCTGGAGGTATTAACTATAGGAAGCAGCTACCAGTCTTAGTGCTTGGGGAACAAAAGGAAAGAATTTGGCATTGGCAGAACGTGGCATCTTAAAAGAGGGGTCCCAAAGTAGTGAGGTTCAGACATCTGAGGAAAGGGGCACTCTCTGGTGGTGTTGGTGCTTCTAAAGGGGTGCAGTGAAGCTTTGTCCTGGAAATGCCAAAAAAAATCTGGAGACTGAAGACAACTGCCTTGGTAAAATGCCACTGCTGGGACAATACTGAGCGGAACAGTCAGAAAAAACAATGAAGAAAATTTCTTTCCCTTTTCCTCCTCCTGTCTTCACATCAACTCTTGCTGTCTCTTATTAAGGAAGTCTGAAATGCAACTTTTAGACTCCCAGCAGCAGTGTCACAGAACAGGTATAGAAGAGTAGATCTGTATCTTGAGAGGCAATGGGTAACTTTTTATCACAGAATTCTGCCACCAAACTCTAAGAATGTAGATTGAGTGAAGAAGAGGATCAGATCCTGTAGCAAAGAAGAGATAGTGAAAAACATGATCTTTGCACTCTAGGGGATGGGGGAAAATGTAGATAGAGAAGAAGGGCTGGGTCTGAACGTGCACATCCTCATAGCAGAAACACCATGGGGAGGGTACAAGGGGTAGGAGGACCTGCATGGCCTGACTGTGGGGAATGGGACATCAGCACATAGGAATTATAAACTAGGAGGAAGCTAAGGCCTCTAGAGCCCTACACATTACCACTCCCATAGCAAAGGTTGGAATCCTGGGAATGTACAAGTTTCTACAAGCCCCTGTGATGGCCCACAGAGGTGCTAAGAAGACTAGAGAAGGCCAGGAGCAGTGGTTCATGCCTGTAATCCCAGCACTTTAGGAGGCTGAGGCAGGTGGATTGCTTGAGCTCAGGAGTTCAAGACCAGACCAGGCAATCTGGTGAAACCCTGTCTCTACAAAAATTAGCCTGGCATAATGGCTTATGCCTGTAGTCCCAGCTACTTGAGGGGCTGAGGTTGGGGGATTGCTTGAGCATAGGAGGCAGAGGTTGCAGTGAGCCGAGATCCCACCACGCCGCTGCACTCCAACCTGGGTGACAGAGTGAGACCCTGTCTCCAGAAAAAAAAAGAAAAAAAAGAAAAGAAGACTAAAGAAGCATTAAAGTCCCGCGATTTTGCAAAGAAGCTTGTGTCTAACTGTGAGACATGATGCAAAGTATTTCAGACAATGAAATACAGGTGTGGTGCCACCATATTGCCTGAAATGCCATATGTATTAATACCTCAGTTATCATGAGTCCGAAGGGCAGACTATAAGTATCACACCACAGAAGAGAACAGCAAAGTTTTACAGAACACTGGATGTACCTACAGCCTCCCATCCTCCTCACCATGAGGTCAGTAAGCCTACACAGGAGATACCATGCAGAGCGAAAATCTGAAGAAAAAACAACAAACCGATATTTACTAAAAATAAAAGGAGACCTCCAAGAAAGAAAATTTAAAGCAAAAATTATGGATATACCTATACATTATTACTGAAACATTAGAGATTTACTTTAGGGTCTACTGCTCACCACACAGAAAGCCAATCACTGAGACAAGGAGCATTGCCAGAAAAGAGGCTTTAATTGGGTGCTGCAGCCAAAAAGATGGGAAGTCTTTCTCAAATTCATCTTCCTGACTGACTAAAATTAGGGGATTTATAGGCAGGGAAGAATCGTAATCATGTGTGAAAAAGCAGGAATTAGGGAGGGGTAAAGAAGAGGAGTTGGTCAACAGGCAGCAGGTTGCCATCAGGCAATCATTGTGGGTGAAGGGTCTGGCATCTCATTGTCCAGGTGCAGTGATCTGGTGAGTTTCAGATTCTTCATACTATCTGGGAGAGCTAATGGTTTGTTTTCTAAGAAAGGAACTCAGATAAGACAAATGCAACTTTCTCAAGTTTTAAGATTGGATGGGGGAGGCCAAGGCAGGCAGATCACAAGGTCAGGAGATCGAGACCATCCTGGCTAACACTGTGAAACCCCGTCTCTACTAAAAATACAAAAACAATAGCCAGGAGTGGTCGCGGGTGCCTGTAGTCCCAGTTACTTGGGAGGCTGAGCCAGGAGAATGGCGTGACCCCAGGAGGCGGAGCTTGCAGTGAGCCGAGATCGCACCACTGCACTCCAGCCTGGGCAACAGAGCAAGACTCTGTCTCAAAAATAAAATAAAATAAAAATTAAGATTGGAGGGCGGATCACTTTCTAGGTTTATTTGAAATAAACTATAAACATCAGTTCTATGAGACAAATGGGCTGGTTCAAAATCATTGACATGTTTACATTTTATCACTCCCTGCCCCTACCCCCACCTGAAATGTACATTTTGAACAACAGATTAGGTCCTATGGGAGGATTAATAAGGTGAGGGATTATAATGAGACTATGTTTACGTTGCATCTCTTAAAGTGGCGTGAGGTTTTCTGAAATGTGCCCATTCCATAATCCATTAGGATTGGGAACTGAGTCACTTTATTACATGAGTCCTGAAGACTTGACTCAACGTAGAAACAGCACTGAAACCAGGAATCAGGAATTTTAGGAATAAGAATATCCCAGTTTAAGATCCCCAAGCTATTATTCTGGTTGTATACGGGTCATATATTATTACCTGATGGTATTTGAAATAGCTGCAATTGTATAAGGAGGGTTTGTAAATTTAAAAGACAAAAAGGCCCAAGACAAAATCCTAAATAAGACTTGATTCATCAGACTCTCAGAAAGAGAAAAATAGCAAAGAAGACTGCAGATTCTGAGTCTGATGAGAGTATGGCCTCATATAGGCCATGGAAAGAAAATAGGCTTAAAAAAAAAAAAAAAAAAAAAGCAGTGCCCCATTGCATCAAATGTTCCCAATAAAACAAGAATAATGAGAACGAAAGAATGTCCATTTAATTTAGTTACAAAAGGGCCATTATAAACCCCTAATATCTGTGTCCACAAAGTGATAAGGAAGAAAGCCACCTGAAGTGGATCCTAGACTAGTGAAAGTGTTTGGCAGTGAAAGAATTAAGATACCCTAGAAAAAAAATTCCTTCCCTCTCTCACTAAAATGTTCACCTGATAATGAACTAATTATGCAAAACAATAAAATAACCACTATGAAGGGTAGCAGTGATGTCAGGGAAAGCTGAGTTTCCATGGCAAGACACATAAATTCTTCTTTTACCATGAAATAACCAAAATTCAACTGTGCTTCACACACACATATATAGTCTGAATTTAGAAAATGCTGATATGTTGTGGATAAAGATATCAATAACAGCAATATCTAAAATATAGAGCATTATTATGTTAGGCACTGTGCTGGATACAGTACATAAACCTATATAATCTTGTTTAATCTTCATGTGCAGAGGTACAGTAATCAAAACAGCCTGGCGCTGGCATAAAAACAGACATATAAACCAGTGGAACAGAATAGAGAATTCAGGAACAAATCCACACTCCTACAGTGGACTCATTTTCAACGAAGGTGCCAAGAACCTACACTGGGGAAAAGACGTTAGATTCTTATGAGGCCAATTTTAAGATTTCAAAAAATGAGTTTTAGAGATATTGAGTAATAAGCAACCATTCTACCTTTAGCAAGTCTATCTTGTAGAGCAGTCATGAAGAAAAAACATAATAATGCTTGTGAAGTACCTAAACCAGTGTCTGGCTCATAATAAGCACAGGGGGAAAAATATTGCTCAGATTTCCGTCAATGTTCTTTTGCTTATCTTCACCCTGAAAGGGCCTTTTTCTGTATCTCTTGATCCCTTAATGTAATATATAATACAAAGACCTAGAATACTTTTAACTGCATTTGCCTTTCCTAGTATATATGTAATATAGTTTGGAATTGTGTCCCCACCCAAATTGCATTTTGAAATATAATCCTCAATGTTGGAGGTGAGGCATGATGGGAGATGATTGGATCATGGGAGCAGATTCCTCTTGAATGGTTTAACATCATCCGTTTGGTTCTGTCCTGAAGATAGTAAGCAAGTTCTGGTGAGATCTGGTTGTTTAAAAGTATGCAGTACTTCCCCCGTCACTCTCTTGCTGCTGCTCTTGCCATGGGACATGGCTACACTTCCTTCATTTTCCACCATGATTGGAAGCTTCCTGGGGCCTCCCCAGAAGCCAAGCAGACACCAGTATCATGCTTCCTGCAGTCTACACAACAGTGAGCCAGCTAAACTTTTCTTTATAAATTACCTTGTCTCAGGTATTTATTTATAGCAATGTGAAAATGGACTAATACAATATGTTAGTGTTGCAATATACTTTAATTTAATGTTGCTTTCAAAAAAAAAAAATTAGATTTTAGGCTGGGCGTGGTGGCTCATGCCTGTAATCCCAGCACTTTGGAAGGCCGAGGCAGGTGGATGACTTGAGGTCTGGAGTTTGAAACTAGCCTGGCCAACATGGCGAAACCCCGTCTCTACTAAAAATACAAAAATTAGCAAGGCGTGGTAATGGGCACCTGTAATCCCCGCTACATGGGAGACTGAGGTGGGAGAATCACTTTGACCTGAGAGGTGGAGGTTGCAGTGAGCCAAGATCATGCCATTGCACTCCAGCCTGGGAGTACAGTGAGACTCTTCTCAAAAAAAAAAAAAAAAAAAAAAAAAAAAAAAAAAAAAAAAAAAAAAAGATTTTACCAAGATTAATTTATTCGGTTAATTATTTGTATAAAGCTGTATATTTCTACTATATTTGCTTTTAGTTTTTCTTGAATTTATTGGGATAATTTTCCTTCTTTCTGAAATAAGTTTCTTAGAAATCTTAATACCAGAGATAATCTTGCCAGATGGTTGAGTTGGGTGAGGAGGGACTGTCATAGTGGTTAGGAGAAGAGACTCTGGATTAGAGTGTCTTTAAGCCCTGCCCCGGCTTGTACTATGTGGTTTTGAACAAATTAGTGAGTTATGTGTACTCTGGCTTCCACATCTAAAAAACTGTGGATAATTAAAGTAGCTACCTCATAGGGTCATTTTGAAGATTATATATAGATATATAGATATGTGTATATATGTATACATACACATATATAGTATGTACACACATATATAGTATATATGTATACGTATATATGTATGTATACATATGTATACGTATATATACATATATGTATGTATATACATGTGTATATGTGTGTGATATTATAATTATATATAATTATGAGTAATTTATGATATATTTATTCATGTGTTATTTATGATTTGTTTACATATGAGTTATTTATAAAACATTTATTTTCAGGTGTTATCTATGATTAAAATTTTGGTTACCTGGAAATATCTTTTTCATTCTCCTTCTTGAAATGTATTGTTTTAGCTGTAAATTCTAAGATACCATATTTTCAGTATCTTACATGTTTGCAGATCTGTTTGTCCTGCTGGCACACACTCACAGAAGTATTATTTCTTTGGTTTCTGAGATACACACATGCACACACACATATATATTTATTCAGTTAATTATTTGTATAAATCTGAATATTTCTACCGTATTTGCTTTTAGTTTCTTCTTGGATTTAAACCCCATTTTTCTTTTTTTTTTGTGCTATAAATACTCCTCTATTTTATGTGATATTTGCTTAGGTTTTATTTATTATATTAAACTGTGAGCTCCAAGTGGACAGAGATCATGCCTTTTAAAGAATCTTCTGTCTCTTATTTATTTCAGGATAATTATCGCTGAAACATAACAGAAACTTCTTGGATTTATTGGGATCATTTTTCTTCTTTCTGAAATAAGTTTCTTAGAAATCTTACTTTATATAAACTTTAGATTTATTTATAGAAATTTTACTATATATAAACTTTATAAAATCTTATTATATATAAACTTTATATATATAAACATATATATAAAACATATATACATATATATGTTTTAATCCTTGGATAATTATTTGTGTAACCATTTGAAATGTATGTTGGGATAAATTCCTCAAGAGAATATCTGCATTTCCTTTGCTGAGTACCTGGTCCCTTCTAGTACAGAAAAAATTCATGGCTTAAGTTATTTTAAAATTTCCAATAATTATGACTTGGGGCTCCAAATCTAAAGATTGTTTTATGGTTTTACTCTCAGCTTGCCTTTGCATCTTCCTACTGCTTTATTTAGCCTCTAAATAACTTCCTTTGCAGTTCCTACTTTCAGGGTGTGTGTGTGTTTGTTTTTAATTCTCATCCTAGTGACATGCCGTTTGCATTACTCAATTAATGTCAAGAGGTTCTCCAAAGACTCTCCCTCTCCTAGACAGACTATAAGCTTTCAACTCTGTTTTTCATAGTGCATGAAACTTTCAAAACTGAGAATCAGTTTCATCAAGGCCTGGAAAATTCCTCAGGACAAAAACAGCTACAGTGGTCTCCCTTTAGATTCCTGTGTCATTTAATTTTGCAAGATAGTTTACGTCAATATTATCTCTTTGCCAGCACTTTAAAAAGATGTATTTAATGTTTTACCCAGCAATTTTAATTATGTTTTAAAGGATGATTGCCTTAAATAACCCAGACTATCATATTTGCAAAAATGAACTGGCTTTCTGGATTTTGTTTGCAACAAGACCCCATTTTTCTTTCTTTTTTTGTGTGTGCTAAAAATACTCCTCTATTTTACCAGATATTTGCTTAGGTTTTATTTCTTATATTAAACTCTGAGCTCCAAGTGGACAGAGATCATGCCTTTACAAGAATCTTTTGTCTCTTATTTATTTCAGGATAATTATCACTGAAACTTAAGAGAAACTCAAACATTTGTTGAATAGAAATGTGTGCATTTGAATTTGTGTTAGAACCTTCAGAAACTTATCACAGCAATATTATCATCATAATTTAAAATAACTTATGTGGATTTTCACTTTTAAAATTATTCTGAAAGCCTAAAGCATATTCATTTTTGTGACATTCAAAAGTGCTGTATATTCATTATCTGGAAGAAAATTTTTATTTGTTGGAAATACTTAAATACAAGTTAGAACCTAGTTTAGTAATGAGAAGAGTTACCAAATTGCTAAATAAATAAGTTTTAATTAGGAAAATAGATGTGATTGTAGAGTAATGAGTTTTAAAGCATAATTCCTGAATTGACTTAGACTAAAATCTTAAATTCCATAATCTCATGATAATACTCATTTAGGGAAATAAATTTGGGTAGATTTATTTAAATGTCTCTTTACCACTTGCATTTTCGCAGATTGATGCATTTGAGTAAACGTTTCTATATTTTCATTTCATTATACTTGATGTCTAAATAAATGAGTGTTCGGAAACATCTGCCTCAAAGTCACGAAAACTTCAAATAGTAGCACATGTTAGTGAATCAGTTCTGAGTGCATATGTGGATGCATTAGTATCTTAACACTTTCTGCCTTCCACATTGCACACATGGTAAATATGAGTCTGTCATTTTGAGATTTATTTTCTTGTGTTTAATTTGAGGTGACCGCATAATAAATATGTCAACAATGCCAGCTACTGGTTTTGCCTGACAGCTGGTATTTTTCATTTTTATATTCAAATTTTAATATGTTAACAATATTTAAACTTACAAACATTACTCAAGCATTCAATATTTAAATATGTAGAATTAAGTTTGAATTTGAAAGTATGTAGTAGTAGTAGGTGGATACGATGTGTTCATATGTATAGGGGTGAAAATGTAAAATATTTGGGGAATAGGCTGCTAGTTGACTGTATTGTTAATTTTATTCCCCATTTTGTGGAAGTGAGTACCTCCCTGAGGATACTGAATCATAGACATTGTGGACAAAACTACCATATACAGAAAGAACATTAACTTGCTGAACAGTTAAGTTTATGCAGGAGATTACAATAGTAGCTACAGTACCTAGTTCATCTATCTAGAGAGATGAAGCATTTGAGTTTTAATTAAGTGGATATATTTGTAAAATTTATGTTTACGTATTCTATAATTTTATTAAACATAAATATTTTAAAATTATAAATTTATATTAAATAAAATAAACGTTATTTATTTATCCTGCTTTATATATCAAAGCAGAAGTGTGAAAGACAAAATTTAAGAAGGAAAAATGCCTAATTACTGCAGATGTAGAAGAGAAATCAATACTGTACGTGTGAGACATGCCAGATGATGCTTAAAAATTGTTGTGAATTTTACAATGTCATATAAAAAAGTAGAATCTGCTGTTAAATCATTTGATAATCTTCACTTCCTTTATTATGTTGAGAGTTGGGGAGACTGTCCCCATTTGTCATTAAACTAGGTGTTTTCTGGTGTCATGACTCTTTCCACCCCCTCCCCTTTTTGTCTAACCTAACTACGTTTCTTAGCAAAGCATGCATTAGTGTTTATTTGTCTCTGCAAACAATACAAATGGTAGAAGCAGCAGAGGAGCCAGGAAGTGCTCAGTGAGTTGCTGCTGCCTTCCATTACATCTGGCTGCTCTGATCGTTAATTGCCTGTCACAGCCACTGAGCCGTGGAGCCAGCAGGGCTGCCACCTCCTGTTTGGTCAAGTTGTCATCTCCTATTAATCTGAACCCTGTTGTTTTTTCCATCGCCTTTTCTTTCTCACTCTAGACAGAACGAAAATCTATTATCTACATGAGATATGAGTGCATCGAAATTTTAATTTTGAAGAAAAAACTGAATAAAAAGACTTTCTCATAAAAAGTGAGTCTCCCACCAGGGCTGCATAGTATTTTCTGTACCACGCTGCTTTTAAGGGCTCATGTCCTTTTTTTCTTTTTTTTTTTCCAACTGAAGTGTGTTTATAGCAACAGAGATCACCTGGTGAAATTTTGCAAACTATAAACACGAACAAAATAAAAACACAAAAATTCAGGGAAATTTCTGAAGCCTGTTTGCTAATGGTCAGAAAGTCTTTGTTGAGTATTGCTTTCCACAAAAATACTAGGGAAAACATAAAATTTAGACAGAGCCTATTGTTTTCAACATTATAATTAGTTAGCTCAAGAGGCAGTTATTATAACATTGAATGTATTCTATGCTGATATATTTTCAACTACTCAACACCTTCCAAATGACCTCCTCATTCCAGTTTCACCAGAGGAGCTCATCCATGAGTCAAGGCTTCTAGAATGAAGACCCCTGTACCTCCACTTGTTTGGGGCTGTGAGTTGAGACTGCAGTCTGAGAAGCAGCAAACAACAATAATCAATAAAACTGAATGGATAGATATAGATGTAAATACAGATACAGATGTATAATCTTTGCTTTCCTGCTGAATTTTTTTTTAAGATAAAAGGAATAGTCAACTATTCCTTCACTTTGAAAGTATCCGTGGACATTCTAAGGCTGTTTTTGGGTATCTGCAATGAGAAAACATATGGCTGATTAGTTCTAGGATTAACCTAAGCTTTAAAGGAAAACACAGGAAAAAAAGTGCCTCAGATGTTTGCATAGTGCACAGAAAACAGAAGCCAAGCAGAAGCCAAAAGTGAAGGGTTTGGATGCGTTAGGTGTCTATTCTGTATAATACTCATTTGGAAGACTAGCTAGAGTGACAGCTGAAAGATCTAAGATTATAAATATATTACTAAGGGAAAGAAAGAGAAAATTTTAACCTTCTGAGTAAATTCATATGCAATGCCCACTAATTTTGAAACTTGTTATATGCAAAAATTTGCACTAGTTCAGGTTATCCTCTCAAGAAAGTTGTAATAAAATACAGAAAATGCATCAACCTAAGTAACACTTACAGAGTATTAGGATCATATATTATATAACTTTACGTTTTGTGAATGTCAATTATTTCAATAATGACAACAGAAGGTTAGACTCATTTTAGTCAATGGTTTATGAATATAGATATTCCCATTCCATAATGAGGTTTAATCCCACAATACAACTGTTTTCAAGAACCTGGTCTGGAAGAGCTCCACCATTATACCAAAGATATAAAGTTATACCAAAGATATTAAAGAGAGTAATTCTGGCGAAAACAGCTTTAATCTCTCCCTCTCTAAACACACACACCTACCCCACACCCCAGTGAACTAACAACATGGTGACCATCAGATAAAAAAAGCACTCTCTTTGCAGCAAGCTTATCCAAAATCAGATTAAGAAGAAGCATATCTGAGTTTCTTCTCCTAGACTTGCCAGTCAGATAAATAAATTGATTGCTCTTCTTCTTCTGTGGTCAAGTGGAGAGTGGAGGAGAAAGCCAAACATTTGCATAGTCTTCTTAAGCTTTTCATTCACTACCCGCTAGAATCAACTATAAAGAATGTGCTAAACTAGCCATGTACTATGCTCATCCTCAGGGCAGAAGACTGACGACCTGAAAGGGAAGTCTCCCTTCCGCTACCAAAAGACCTACAAAAGAATGACCCAGGTTTACATTCCCTGATCTCATTTCAAGGCTGTTGAAACAATCTGAGCCAAAGCCAACTCTAAGAGAAATACTTAAACACTCCTGGATCACAGCAAATTCATCAAAACCACCTAGTAGCCAAAAATAAAATAAATAAATACAAATAAAAGAAAAAGAAAAAGAACTTAACCAGAAAAAATATTTTAAGATTCTTGCAAATGGAAAAATCCCTGAACCAGGGCTGCTGAATACTCAGGAAGGAACAGGCTACTGAAATTTATTTTACCTTTGACTATCTGCTTTCAATCTGGAGCACTACAGAATCTCTCTTTCTCTCTCTCTCTGTCTGTCTCTCTGTCTTAACCAAGTTCAGCCTGCTCATTCGGAACACTCCAATTCAATAAATAGGATGTTCTATGGTGACGCTGGCTGCAAGTACCATGCTAATTTTACTGGTTTCATAATTCCAAGGCAAGCTTCTACTGCAGCTACCCCCACAGCCTGCGCCAGGGTAGACATCCTCGAAGATGACAAGCACAGAGGATGGTTGTGGGGAAGGTGGTCACTTCACCCTGACTTGATCAGTTAAAGAGCTCTGCAATAAACTTCAAGTCCCTGAGTATGTGTAAATATATTTTGTGGCGAAGCCTGGTAAAGCTGTTGGGATGAATTTGAGTCTTTCTTTTAAATGTTAAAATAGATATTTTTCTAAAGGCAAAAAGACTTGCTATTTCAATTTAGTGTCCTGCCATGGGTAAGCTTGTGGGACTGGCAGTGGCCTGCTACCATTTGCTCTTGAAGCCATGAAATTGGTCAGAGCAGGACATTCATTTATTTCAGGATCATATTTTACCCAAGGTTGAAGATTTATGTACCCTCTAGTCTAATTTCTGCCCCAAAGTTGGCCAAATCTGTTCATCCAATATATTTTACCAGTCAGGCTAAATAATAGTACAAAGATCAACCTATGTAGTATAGGAGGTCCCAAATGAAAAATGAAACTTAACCTAGCAAATTATGAAGGAGAAATTTCAGCTCACGAGATTAATTCCTATTGCCTTTATAAGTCAAATTCCAAAGAAAGTTTAACATTCTAACTTTAAGGTCTAAAGAAGTTAAAAGTCAAATATCAGTTCCAACTTTTTTATCTTGCTCAACTTCCCTCAGAATTGTGTAGCGAAAGCCTGCATTTCCTTTGGGGCAATGACATTTCAGTTCTTTGCTTTGTCAACCATGCCCATTGCCCTATAGCCCTACAATACCTGTTAAACTCATGTCCACGAAACTGAGGAATCACCCTTCTTTAAGAACTGGTGCTGCTCTCCGGTTTCCTGAAAGCTGGCACATGAAGGGCCTATTGAGGGCTCATAAGCAAGTCTGACTCTGCCAAAGAATTGTGTCTGTACGCAGTGTTTCCTGTGGCTCTGGGGCCTATTTCTATCTGCTTCTGAATTTTTCTACTCCTTTTAGAAGAGATGTGCCAGGTGCAGTAGTTTCCACCTGTAATCCCAGCATTTTAGAAGGCAAAGGCATATCGATCACTTCAGCTCAAGAGTTCCAGACCAGTCTGGGCAACATGGGGTAACCCTATCTCTACAAAACATACAAAAATTGCCTGGGCATGGTGATATGTGCCTGTGGCCCCAGCTACTTGGGAGGCTGAGTTGGGAGGACAGCTTGAGCCCAGGAGGTCAAGGCTGCAGTGCACTACGATTGTGCCATTGCACCTCAGCCTGGGAGACAGAGTGAGACCCTGTCTCAAAATAAAAATAAAAAAATATATAAGAGATTAGCCATGTTCATGCTTTTTTCATTTGTGCTTTCCCTTTTGTACCTCTAATAGTGTTGGCACCATTTGTTGTATTTGGATATCCAACTGTTATTGTCTTTTCTTTGTTTTCTGGCCCTGACATTGCTTTTGCTGATGTATTCTTAAACATCTTCTACGGTAAAATGTGTGGAATTATGAATTCCATGATTCAAAGCCATCTTTTTCCATCTTTCCCTTCTGCATGGGAAAACTGCAGCCTGGAGTTATTATTTCATCAGATCACCCCGCACATAGGACTCAACTTCTGCTTTCCTTAAAGCTTTTTTTTTTTTTTTTTAATGCAATAAATGGACAAAAAAGTATTTTTCCAAATTAACCAATGAATTTTCTTACATTTAATACTGGTAAATTTGAATGCTACAAAGTATAAAAAGAATAGTACATTAAAAACTCATTACTTTTCTTCTGGGTTCAGCAATTTCTAGCATTTTTGCTACATTGCTGCTCTTTCTTTCTACATGTATATTTTTGTTGTTTTTAATGACATATTTGAGAATTATTGGCAGGCACAATGACACTTTACATCTAAATTTTTCAACACGTGTCCCTGAGGAATAAGGCATGTCTAAATATCCACACTAGAATGGTCACATTTGGGACATCTAACATTAATTTTCTAATGTTATCTAACATACAGATCATATTCAACGTTCTCCAAATGTTTTAATGTTGTCCTTTAGGGCTGTTATTTATTTGGATTTGTCAATCCAGGTTCAATCAAGAATTATACCTTCCATTGAATGGTCATATCTCTTTTGGCTCTTTTAATCTGGTAGGTTTTTCAGCTTTTTTTTTTTATCAAATGAATTTTTTCCCCTATTAGTTTCCTCGTGGTTAGCCACAGATTAAACACCTTTGGCGAAAAATGTTTAATGTAGGTGGCAGCTTCCTTTTTAAGTATCTTCCTTATACCTTCCTTTAGGAGCCCTAATCCCATAAATCTTTTAGGCATGTTCTCTAGGGGAACAAGCAACACCAGCCTACATAAACTGGGTCATCTTAAAACTCATCCAATAATTCTATGAGTATTGTACTTCATCTTTCTGGTATTCCCTGTGAAATTCACTTACATTTTTAACAATTTCTTAGTATGATGGCCCAAGTCTTCAAGAAACATCTCTAAATGCTACATGTGGCTTCAAAAAGGTACTTCTCCGTAGATTCTAGGCTGCTTTTTGGGGACTCATTCCTAACTGCTTTCTGAGATACATAGATAAATTAAGGCCCCAGTCATTCTTGCTGATATAGTAACAGTTGTAATATCTCCCCGTGTTTAAATACTCTGTTTGATGCTGTTAAACTGCAGTGAGTATTTTCAGGTCTAATTGTGTTATCATTTCATATAGATATAGAATTATTTCTAAAATCCCAAGTCTCTTGATATATGTCCAGCTTCTCCTTCATTACAAATTTGCCTAGCTAGTTCGGTGTTTTTTGTTGTCATTTAACTAAAACTGTTTTCAGATCAGAAATGTGAGAAGTTGGAAATAAATATACCCTCAATGTTCCACAAAACCAAAGACATGGTTGATGTCTCCGCTTCTCTTTCTCTTCTCCCTCTCCCTATATCTTCATCTGTCTAACCAGCTACTTCAGCTGGGAGGTAAATATGTCTCAGGATCTTTACAAAGCAGATTCTGAGACAGGGATATGAGGGCTCAAGATTTATTGAAGATGTAAGGGATGGGCCTAATCCACAGGGAGTTCTAAGGATGTATCACACTGCAGCGTTGTTCCCGTCTGGAAGAAGAGGAGATGGACATTGGAATCCCGGCTCAGTCCATTCATCCTTGTCTGCAAGTTACTACAGAAGCAGGGGTAAATGGGGATGGAGAGACAGTAGGGTTGGTCATAATCTCCCAGGCAGCCAACCTCAATGATTTGAGGGCAATTCTCTGGAGAAGGGAACATCTGCGAGCCAATAGCAGCTAACTCATTGTTGAGGGCTGGGGTTGCTAACTTCGTCAGTTGATTGCTGGTAATTGACAGCATCCACTATATGGGAGTCAGCTTAATCTCTGCGTAAAGCCCAGAGAAGGGATCTTCTTAGAATGTGGGGGTATTATCTTCTGTTGCACCTCAGCTCTTTACTCGACAATTATAGAGAAACTATAGCTATACCATTCTATTTCAGTGTGTATGCAAAACTCCATTTAATCTTCCTAAATAAACCTTTCATGTAGTTATTATTTAGTGCCTTCTGGTATTGTTTGCTTTAGTTTCCAGCTTCTATTTTCCCTGCCTAACCCCAGCCTTGGAGAGAGGCTAAGCTCAAGAGTCCCATCTACTCTACAGGGGAAGGATGGCTCTTAGAGGTTCCACTCCTCTGATCCTTCCTGTCCCCACCTCAGTATGTCCAAAGCATGATTTTTGACCTAAGCACAGATTCAGAGTTCACTAATCTTAGAGACAGTGCCCAGGTGAGATGTTTGTGACTAAGACTCTTTTGGAGCCACCTAGGTTGTGCTTGCTACAAGACTGTTCATCAGCCTTCTGATCCTTCCTGAAGGGTTCTTGGCAACCAGCTAATAAATTCTCATTTTCTGGAAGTTAACTGGATTCCATTTCTGTTGCACAGAATAGAAACTTTCTATTATGTACGTGGTTTTAAGGTTCACATAATCTAGTGTTCCAAGTGATATAGCTAGTAAGCTTTTTAGCTGTACCTAGAACACAGAATATTTAAGGCTGATCTCTTAATCACCATTCTTTTTCTATTTATCATCAATTACAATGCACAAACTATACAGTTACTCAAATTATTCAAGGACAAATATTTTACTAGGGAGAAAAAAAGGTCTACATTGCTGTATGGCTATATGTGGGTGAGAACTTCTTTAATAAACATCATAAAATTTAATTTTAAATAACTTTTCTTTAACAGCATCCCAATGGGCCAGTGAAAGATGTCCAGGATGAGGCTTCTTTGTAAAACAGATGATTCTGAGTGGGTCTTTCTCTGGTTGAGTTGCCCTGCATCCTGTACCCCTTTAGAACAGCCTACTGGAAAACGTGAGAAGGACATTTCAGAGGGTGAGGCACTAACAAGTTCTCTTTTCTGAAGGATGCCTAAGAAAGGGGAACAAGGGAGAGATTTTCCTGGGGACAACACCCCAGCATGTGCTCTGGTAAGACCAGTCTGTTTTCTTTTGCCCTAAGGGGCAGGCTGGGCTTTCAGGGGTCTCCAATTCTTACAGCTACAAGTGTGATCCAGGGACTGTATTCCTATTTCCAGGAAGTTATATCTTCACAGTCAAAGTAAAAGAAATACACAATGAAATTATTTACGAGATTTTACCAATCAAGGTAATTTGACTGAAAAGCCTGGCTGTAGACTGACCCTGTTACACGTATCTCTTTCCAGGAGCTGCTTCTTTATATACTGCATGGAGTTTAGAGTATATTACACCCTTCTTAACATGTAGCTCAATTTCAAAGGTCCTTCTTTGCCTAACAATCAGTCAATGCATATCTTATGCTTCTGCTTCAACACTATTCTCTTCTTTCTTCAGGGACTACTAGTTAACTAGTTAACTCAGTGACGTTTATGTCACTGTTTTTACGTTAGGTCTTTTCACTGCAGCAATTGTTTTCTTTTACTGAAATTCACATTCAATCTATCTGGCTAGGAACTTAGGGGCTAGAAGACATTCTGTGTTAGATTGGATATATACCATATTTTAGGCAAGAATTTATTTTATGTACACATGATAAAGAAGTTTAGAGTTTCAAGTGGAGAAATCTGGTAAAAACATTCAATGACTTCTTTCCTTTAAGAGGAGACAGGTTTGAAAGGTATTTTTTTCTAGAGTTTGGAATCATCTTTATCTTTCCAAGAATGCTGATGGCAAACACACACACACACACACACACACACACACACACACACACACACAGAGTAGCAAAATCAGTGAGAACAACCAACCATACAAATACTATTTCTCACTAGGAGGTATTGAGTAAAAAGGGTGCTCTTTTCCCTATTCCCAGATCTTTCCCTTTGCATCCCAATTCTTGGGATGGACAAGTGATGGTAAAAGCATAAAATAGGCCAGAAGATGAAAAGGCTAGAAGGTTTTCAAGACCAATGGGTATTCATGGACTTCCAAGATATAGTAAAGACTAGAGTTGATTGAGGAAGTTTAGAAAGGTAAATATGGAACGGATTGTGAAATAGACCATATGACATGTGGTGGAATTTAGACTTATTGTGCAGTAAGTCACTAAAATATCTTTAGCATTGCAATGACAACATAGCTATATTTAGATTTCAATAGATAGCTCTCTTACCAGAGGGTGAATCAGAAATAGTGAGATAAGGCAGAAGTCATTTGAAGCAACACAAAGAAACATGATGAGAATCTTTACTAAGACAGTGGCTATAGAAATGCAGATGAAGGGGCATAATTAAGAAAGTTATCAAGATAAAAACAAACACACTTGGTGACAAGTTTGATATGTAGAAAAAAAGGAAAATGTGTTGTGTCTGTTTTATTCTTCTTAAAAATATATTAGAATAAAACTCCTTTTTTGCCCTTTGGTGTTTATTGGGTCTCATCACAAAACTGCTAGTCACTTTGAGAGTTATTCGCTCTCTAAAGATGGGGACAGTCCCAGCTTGGGGCATCTCCTGCTGACCCAGAGGTCCTACTGCCTTACATTTTACAGAAAGGGACAAAAAACGGTGTGATTAAAGACTAGAGTATAGGATCCTTTACTTCCAGGACTTTATGTAATAATGACTGACATGATACATTATAGCGTAAGGCACAGATAATAAGGAGTGTTTCCAGGTAAATGGAAAATGTATAATTTCCTTGACTCTAACCCTCTGTCTTCCTGTAATTTCTACTTCCAAATCCATATATCTATCTATAAACTAAGCCTCTTGAAACCTGGTATCAACCTTGTTTTTAAGAAGCTTACCTCAGTAGTCTGATGATTTAACATCAAATAGATTTCACCACGGGTCCCTAAATGAACACATGTGCTGGTCCAGTTACTGGGTAATTCCCTTGCTTTCTCAATCTAATTCTATTGCATCCTTAGATTCTGGATGCCTGAACTGACTACTCTGGTCCCTTTGGGCCAATTTGCAAATACCCAAATTTCTTCAGTACTGGAATGTTTCTTCCCTTTTTAATTATATTGGGAATGAGAGTGGTATCAGATTTGCAAATGGTTGTGTTCCTAGCATTTGCTTCTAGTCCATAGTGAGTTGTTTTAATTGCAGATTTTAAGTTATGGATCCAAGATATGGATCTACCTTTATAGAGCCATATAAAGATCCATATAGATCCATATAGATCCTGGATCATTTCTCATTTTCTGGAAGTTAACTGGATTCCATTTCTATTGCACAGAATAGAAATTTTCTATTTCTATTCTATTCGAGAATAGAATAGAATAGAATAGAATAGAATAGAATAGAATAGAATATTCTTCTAGAATAGAAGCCCACCCTTCTGAAAACCACTTCCTCCATTTCACCAGGCCCCACTAGACTTCCTGACTTCTTACTGTGATCTCCACCTATAGTCTACCCCCAGCAGCCCTTATAATACCTTATAATACCTATAGTTCCCTTATAATACCTATAGGCCTCCTCTCCTAAGCTTGTATAGCCTCAGCATTGTGAAAGTAGAAGTTTCTGCCTTTTCCATTCAACTTAGATCAGCATTTAGAATCATTTAGCAATCTGTCATGTCTACATTGTTTTCCCACTAAATTATATAGACACAACTAATATGAAAAGGAAAGTGTTTAGGGTTAAAAACTCAAATTTTTGTCAAACAGAAATGAATATATTTTCCTTAGGTCCCAATTTCTCTATTTTCTCTTGTCTGATTTCACTGGAAAAGAGTCCAGAGAAGAATGTATGTCATATTCTGTTGCATTCTATTATTTCTACCTTCTACCAAGATAGATAATATAATGATACTGTCAAATAATAAAAACTCTGCTAAAAATAGAATAAAGGTTTTTTAAGTCATTTATCTACAAAGACAGGGGGAATCGGAGAAGAAACAACTCCTGCAAAGTTTGGATTAGTAACTTAGTGAACTAGAGAAAGCTAACCTAAGTTGTACCTAGGGGTTGGCCAGAAATTTCTGATGGAAATCCAGGAAAAAAAAAAAAGCCTGTTTACACCATAGAATCCCAGGATGGCTCAAGAATTGGAAGCTCCAGGTTGCTTTGGAATTTCCCATAGGGGTAGAAAGAGGAGACTCACTTGAGTCTTCTCAATTATAGTTGAGAGTTAAGCAGTTGTACTTCTTTCCCAAGTTACTGAGCCAGACAACCAACACCCAACTCTGAGACAGAAACTTGGAACTTTAAAAATCAAAAGAGCAAGCCAACTAAGAAGCAAACGAGAAAGAAAAAGAGGAATTCTTGACTATGACGTCAGACACCGCTGATGTCAGACACATGGTACTGAAACAAGCAAAATTAAATGAAAACCTGCATGCTGAATTGCGAGATCTCCACCTCCCAGCATTTGGCTCCTGTGGGCATCATTGCTAATTTTTAATCAATATCTATTCTCTTTTTTTTCCTTTTAGTAGTAGAAATGCTCATTGCTCTAAGCTTTGTCTAAGCACATGGTCACCCAGCTAAAAATGACTCCTCAAAGTTTCCATTGCAGCTGGTAAAGTCATATGACTCCATTTTCGATAATGGGATACAAGTGGAAATGATGTGTACGATTTGCATATCACATTTTTATGAGACAGCTGCTTACTCTGCACTCTTTCCTTCTTTCCTCTCATCAAGAAATAAATAAGTTTTGTGGAACAGGAGTTTGTACCTGCCCTGTACTACTTGCTTACATTGAGTCTATTTCATGAGAGAGGACCAAAACTTTTATCTTGTTAGAGATACTGCATTCTTATGTATCTTTAATATAGAAACTTAACCAGAAGTCTAAGAAATGCTTAATTGCTGGCAACATGTTTAAATTCTACTCTGGAGAAGCTGATATGCCTAATAACATATGACATGACATGGAGATACCAACAATTGGAGGCAATAAAAACCTTAACATGATCACTGAAGTGAAGAAGAAATCAAATGTCTATCCAGGATTGTGATAAAATGTTTAGTGCTTAACCTTAAATACTAACACACAGATAATAACTAGTAGACATTTAAGAAAAGCCTGTGTCCGGAAAGACAAAGACACATGCAAACTAAAACAGAAACACAGGCACTGAGAGGAAACCAAATATAATGTGGGAACCAAGAAAACATTAAACATCTGTAATTGTTATCTTTAAAAGGTAAGAAAGTATATTACATCCATAAACTAAGAACAGAGGTAACATTCGGGAGAAAAAAAATGCTGATATTTAAATAATTGGATAACAAAGTTTCAAAAATCTGTAGCATATTTAAGAAAAATGAGATAATTTCCACAATAGTAGTACAAAAAAAGGAGGAAAAAAGTTAAGAAAACATCAAGAGCATCCCAGGAAGCCCAATATTTACTTAATAAGGTTTATAGACCACAGAAGTAAAAATAATGAATAAGAAATGAAGAATAAAGAGAAAGAAGCAAAAAAAAAAAAAGGGAAGTTAAATGTCCTACTAAAGACATGACTTCACAGGTATAAATGCCATGGTCCTCAACAAAATGAAAATTGACTAAAACATTTTATCCTCACAAAATTTCAGAATCTTAGGGACAAATAATATTTTTAAATTACCAAATAAATCAGTTACATGCAAAAGATTAAAATTCAGGATATTTTTTGATTCATCAGTAACTATGAACCATGTAGAATAATGATTTTAGAATATAAATTAAAAAAGATTTCCAGAGAAGCTTTTTATACTTGTCAAAGGACAAAATTACAACAAATTAGTTAAAGATATGGTTGATTTTTTATTTGCAAATCACGAATCAGTGCAGCCTCCATTCTACAAAAGGTCATGAGGGCTCCCACTGGACAGTGCCAGAACGGTGGGTCTTGTAAGGTGGGAACAAGAAAGTAGAGTATTGGTAGAAAAGTTAATTGGTTAACATCAGGTTACTTTTTTTTTTTAACACTGAAACGGAGAGGAATTTCTTATTATGCTGGCTCAAGTAGACTGGAATTTCTTGTTCTCACGAAAAACTGGTGTGTTTGGGATCTACCTCCTTCCTTAAAGTTTTAGTTTGGTTATGTGGCATTTAGCATGAGTGACTCCATTTTTATTTGGTCTGGCCTAGTAGGTTATAGTAGGGTCTAGTGTAATCCACTAGATTACACTAGTGGATTAGGCATTCCATAATTTTATCATATTTAATGAAATTATCAACAAAATGAAATTGTTGAATAATAAAGGTGTGTTCAGACATTAAAAGTCTCAAATTTACCCTCCATGCACCCTTCCTCAAGAAACTGCTAAAGATTTAGTCTACCAAATTGAAGGAACAAATGAGAGAAAGGGAAGGGAGAACGCAGAACTAAAAAACAGAAGATTCTGCTGGGAGAAAATTAAAAGAAATTATCAGAAGAATGTGAAGGAATATACTAAGACATTAGCCCGGTAGCAGGCCTGGAGAGTGAGCAGACTGTTAAATCCAGAAGAATAATTCCAGTGGGGAAACAGATGATGATTTGAAAATATTGCAAGTTGAGATACATATTGGAAAGAGATTTGGGGAATGGATGATTGATATCTACTAGATAATTATAATTAAGCAAAATGAAAACAACAGGCCTATTGCTAATGCTAGAGAAAATACATTTTAAAAGAAAAATAGATATTCATAGACCACTACTGTGATTTAATGGCATATTATTCAATAGCCATAATAATATAAACACTTAGTATTGATTTAACTTAAAATTATGACATGGCTATTTCAATACCATCAAAGGGAGAGGGAAGTCTATGTGTGTGTTTGATCTCAGGGTAAGAGGGGAGAGTAAAATCTTAGAGTTTGAATTTAGTACTTAATATGCAAAGCATAATTTTTAAAAAACAAACATGGCTTACTTACAAGTATAAAGGTGTATGCCAGGATAAATATTTTAAATGGTAGAAAATTTTTCCTAGAAAGTGAGAATCCAGAACTATTTTTTAATGCTGTTGTCTTACTGTTATTTAAGAAAATCATGTAATTGTTTCACCATATCACCTCATTTATGTATTACTGCTTTTAAAAATTAAAGCAAAAATGACATTTAAACATAAATAGTTACTCTCACCATATTTATCTTCTAGGACTATAGTAAGAGAAGACCACAGATTAGGTGGCTTAAACAAACAGAAGAACTTTATTTTCTCACAGGTTGAGAGGCTGGAAGTCCAAGATCAAGCTGCCAGCAATGTTGGTTTCTGGTGAGGTCTCTCTTTTTAGCTTGCAGACAGCTGCCTGGTTACAGTGTCTTCACACAGTCTTCCTTCATATACTGACCCCTCTGCTGTCCTTCTCTTCTTATAAGGACACCAATCCAATTGGATTAAGTCCCCCTCCTACAAACTTACTTAACCTTAATTACCTCCTTAAAGTCTCTATCTCCAAATATAGTCACATTGGGAGTTAGGGCTTTAATACATGAATTGGGGGTGTGTGTGGTGGGAGAGACACAATTCATTCCATAATACCCACATATCTCTAATTGTTTAAGAATCTGTCCAAGTCACACATTCACACGTGTTGTTTAAGCCAAAATTCACTCTGATTAACCGGAGCCAGAACTGTTATTGGTTGTTAAATATTTCTATTATAATTTATTCTATAAACACACACTAATTTATTTGAGATATTTCCATCTTTAATAATGAATTGAGTCTTTTCCAATAGCTTTCTCAAATGTTTTTAGCAGAAAAATATTTCTATTCATGAGTATAGAATATTTCTATTAGGAGCTTTTCAATTGCTAAAGGTATGTAACATAAACTAAAGCATCATGGTCTTTAGTTTAAGTCAAAGAGACATAAGAATGAAAAGATCACCATATATATGCTCTTAATTTTCAAAACCAGAAATTGCTAATGCTAATTTTTATTTGTGCACCTGCTGCTAAAAACCAACTGGGCTACTCACTTCCTTTCCACAGTTGCAAATACATGCCCTTTGATTAGTGGCTGCAGCTGCTCTCCAAAGAACATGAAATTGATTGCAAATCTGCCTCTTAAATTAGAGGTCAGCTGTAAATGTTTGTTCCAAAAAGCAAGTCTTTGTTTCAGTTGCTTGCCATATTTGACATGAGGTAAAAAGCATGAGCTTTGGAGTTGAGATTTAATTCCTAGGTCTGAAACTACTCTCAGCCGATCCTTGTTCTTTCTCTGCAACTTGGTAAAACTAATGGAGTCTACCATATGTAATTGTTTGTAGGTTAAAAGAGAGAGTCATGGAGAGGACTTAGATCTGTGCTGACTCTCTAGTAAGTGCTCAGTAAACATTAGTATGTTACAAACCCCTGTTTGTCTCAGTCACTTCATTCATGCCTTACTGCTTAGGATTCTATTGCAATAAACATTTTCTAATGGTTTTATGAACCTCTACAAACTGTTTCCACAAACAGCAGTGCCAATACCTCACTGCTTCCTTAGGCTGTTACAGTGGGCCCAAAACTTATGTGACATTTCCCAAATAAATTAGGCCATTCAACTCAACAACTGCTATTTTTAAAATTACATTTGGTTCCTCCAAAAGATGTCTATAATGTTGATCAATAATTTTAAATGAAAAATAAAACAGACTTGCTTTGTCATTTTTTTTAAAAAAAATCATCATTTTCTAGTAGAAAAGGTGTTTGGTTAAATTAACTGCTGAATAAATGTGAACTCTTAATTCATAAGCAATGTTTTACATATATTAGGTGGTCAATAAATATGTGTTATATAAAAGTACAATCCTGTGTATAGTGGGGATTTTATTCTATGAACTGAGCTAATTATTTTTAATCATGCATGATTTCTTATGCACCAGGAAAACCATTATGTATATTTTTATTTAATTTTTAAAAACAAATAGTGATATGTATGCACTTCTGTGAATGAGACTACACAGATCAAGTCTACGCAATACTACATTTATTTAGAGAAGACATAAATTATTTGTATCACTAAATAGATCTTTCCTTTAAAAAAAAATCCATACTTTCTGACATTTGTTGGTAATGTTACATTTTACAAGGTGGTTGTCATGTTGGGTGATGTGTTGTATTTTGTTTACTATCCTTTTCCAAAAGAGACTTACAAAATAGATATCAGTTATATAAAAAAGAATAAGAAAGTATAAGAAGGAGAAGGAGAGATGTAAGAGTTTTGGTCGTGTTTCAATCTTAAGAACTTTTCTGGAAAAGCCTGTAGGCAGTACAATGTCTCCCTTCAAGCAAGGAGCTCTGAAGGAAATCTATGAGTCAATAAACCGCTGTTCTTTTCCTTAAGTATTAAGTGCTCCTCTAAAACTCCCAGGTTTGCTTGCTTTTTATCATTGTTGTTTTCTGATTGTTTGCTTGATTTCTTTCTTCTTCTCTGGAGGTTGCATAGAGGTAGCCTAGTCCTGTGTTAAATAAGCTCTTAGCCATAAAAATAGGTTTTTAGCTGGGGAGGTTTGTCTTTTTCAATGATACCTAAAGAAAACATTTAGAAAAATCTCCTATGGAACGACTTTCACCTGTGGCATCACCCGTAGCAGAAACCACCACCACCACCAAAAACCCTTCTCCTTTAAGTGGGCATCTCTGCAAAGAAAGGGTGCTAATCTGGAGTGACCCTTCTACGGCATTCGTTAATCGTGGATGACAGCTAGTGAAATGGGAATGGACGCAGAGCAAATTGCTTCATTAGTAGCACAGACTAAAGGACCTGTGAAGCTGTAACCTGCATTTCCTAACACACGGGTTGTGTAATTTCATCATTTAACCCCCACCATTTAAACTGAGATTGTCTACTTAAGCTGAATTCTAAAACAAATTTTAAACAAGTTTTAATAATTTCCCTGTTAAAGTACAAAATTGTTTTATTTTTCTGATTTTTCTATGTTCAAAAAGAGTCATACTTCAGAGAAATTGTGAGTTCGCTTCCAGACGACTGTAATAAAATGAATATCATAATAAAGGGAGTCACACACATTGCTTGGTTTCCCAATGCATATAAAAAACTATGTTTACACTATAGTCTATTAAATGTTCAGTATCAATGTACATACCTTAATTTTAAAATACGATATTGCTAAAAATGCTAATGATCATCTGAGACTTCAGCAAGTCATAATCGTTTTTCTGGTGGAGGATCTTGCTTCCATGTTGGTGGCTGCTGATGGTCAGGGTGGTGGTTGCTGAAAGTTTGGGTGGGCTGTGGCAATTTCTTATGAAAACTGAACAAAGTTTGCTGCATTGCTTGACTCTTCTTTTCATGAAAGTTTTCTCTGTAACATGTGATGCTGTTTGATCATATTCTGCCCTCAGTGAAACTTCTTTCAAAATTGGAGTCAATCCTCTCAAACCCTGACACTGCTTTAATCACTAAGTTTATAAAATATTCTAAATATTTTGTTGTCATTTCAACAATGTTCATTCACGGCATCTTCACCAGGAGCAGTTTCCATCTCAAGAAACTATTTTCTTTGCTCATCCATAACAAACAACTTCTCATTCATTCAAGTAGTATCATGAGAGGGCAGCAATTCAGTCACATCTTCAAGCTCTCTAATTCTAGTTCTCTTACTATGCATCCCATCTGCAAAGACTTCCTCCATTGAAATCTTGAACCCCTTAAAGTCATTCATGAGAGTTGAAACCCAGTTCTTCCAAACTCCTGTTAATGTTGGTATTTAGACCTTCTTCCATGATCACAAATGTTCCTTATGGCATCTAGAATGGTGGATCCTTTCCAGTGGGGTTTTCTTTTTTTTTTTTTTTTTTTTTTGGTATTGTTTAAGTTCTGGGATACATGTGCTGAACGTGCAGGTTTGTTACATAGGTATAAAGGTGCCATGGTGATTTGTTGCACCCATCAACCCATTATCTAGGTTTTAAGTCCCGCATGCATTAGGTATTTGTCTTAATGCTCTCCCTCACCTTTCGCCCCAACCCCTGACAGGTGTGATGTTCCCCTCCCTGTGTCCACGTTTTCTCATTGTTCAACTCCTACTTATGAGTGAGAACATGAAGTGCTTGGTTTTCTGTTCCTGTGTTAGTTTGTTGCACATAATGGTTTCCAGGTTCACCCATGTCCCTGCAAAGGACATGAACTCATTCTTCTTTCATAGCTGCATAGTATTCCATGGTGTGTATGTGTCACATTTTCTTTATCCAGTCTATCAATGATGGGTATTTTGGTTGGTTCCAAGTCTTTGCTATTGTAAATAGTGCTGCAATAAATCCATGTGTGCATGTGTCTTTATAGTAGAATGGTTTGTAATCCTTCGGGTATATACCCAGTAATAGGATTGCTGGGTCAAATGGTATTTCTGGTTCTAGATACTTAAGGAATCACCTCACTGTCTTTCCCAATGGTTGAACTAATTTACACTCCCATCAAAAGTGGAAAAGCGTCCCTGTTTCTCCACTGCCTTGCCAGCATCTGTTATTTCCTGAGTTTTTAATGACTGCCATTCTAACTGGCATGAGATGGTATCTCACTGAGGGTTTTAAGTGTACTTTGCCTAGATCCGTCAGGAAGGAATCACTGTTTATAGCAGCTATAAGCCTTAGAAAATGTATTTCTTAAACAATGACTCAAAAGTCAAAATAACTTCTTGATCCATGGGCTGCAGAATGGATGTGGTGCTGGCAGGCATGAAAACAATTTTAATATTCCTATACATCTCCATCTGAGCTCTCAGGGGACCAGGTGCATGGTCAATGGGTAATATTTTGAAAGGAATCTTTTTTTGAGGAGTAATTCTCAAGAGTGGGCTTATAATATTTAATAAATCATGCTGTTAACAGATATGTTGTCATCCAGGTTTTGTGGTTCCATTTATAGAGCAAATCCAACACAATTCTTAAGGGCCCTAAAATGTTTAGAGTGATAAATGAGCATCGGCTTCAGCTTAAAATCATGAGCTGCATTAGCCCCTAACAAGAGAGTCAGCCTGTCCCTTGAAGCTCTGAAGCCAAGTATTGACTTTTCCTCTCCAGCTGTCAAAGTCCTAGATGGCATCTTGTTCCAATATAAGGCTATTTCATCTACATGAAGAATCTGTTGTTTAGTAAAGCCACCTTCATCCATGATCTTAGCTAAATCATCTGGATAACTTGCTGCTAGCAATCTAGCTTTTAGCCTGTCTTAGCTTTTGACATGTCTTCCTCATTAAGATTTTGATTTCAAATGAGAAACATGTAACTCTTCCTTTTACTTGTACTTAGAAGCCATTGTAGGTTATTATTTGGATTAATTTCACTATTGTTGTATATCAGTGAATAGAAAGGCTCAAGGAAAGTGAAAGAGATGGAGAAATGGCCAGTGAGTGGAGAAGTCAGAACACACAAAACATGTAGTCTTTGCCATCTTCTATGAGCATGGTTCATGGTGCCTCAAAACAATTACAATAGTAATGTCAAAGATCATGGATTACAGATTACCATTAGAGATACACTAATAATGAAAAAAGTTTGAAATATTATGAGGTTTACCAAAATGAGACATAGAGACATGAAGAGAGCACATGCTGTTGGAAGGATGGCACCAATCACCTTGCTCAAAGCAGGGTTGCCACAGTCCTTCAATTTCTTTAAAAAAAAAAAAAAAAAAAGGCAGTATCTGAGAGGCATAAGAAAATGAAGTACAATAGTACAATAAAACAAGGTGTGCTTGTATAGTATATAGCCATGGTATAAACAATAGGACTGTTACAAAAATAAACAATTAAAAGTAATTGACTATAGTGTTTAATCTTATAGCACATGCATGCCCTAAGGGAGCAGGTATAGGCAACAAATTGACGCGCTTTCATTATTTCATTTACTAATCCTATCAGGACAGAATGGAATTAACCATTTTAAACAATCATTTAGTTGGTTTTAGCAATATTTTGTAACTGCAAAAATAAGTGTTTCGAAATTATGCTGTAATCATGAAGTGTTTTTCAATATATATGCTCTTAATCTTCAATAGCTAACAGCGTACAGTGCACGCTCATCCTGCTGCTAACTACTGGAAGAGATACTTGACCACTGGAAGCAATTTGAAAACAATGTATGATACTATATGACTGTGAAAAATTTCACAGTACACTCTTCAATGAAGAGGAAGTGTGACATTTTTGAAAATTAGTTTTGTTTTGTTTTGTTTTTCCCAAGAAGAATTCTATTATACACAGTAGAAAAGTATAATGCCTTGGTAATCAAAATTATAAGTTAAATCATACAAATGGATGACAAAACAATGAAATTCATTTCCAATATACTTCTAGGCATAGAAGAGAGTAAAAGAAGGAAAAGGTTTAAAAATGGTCTTTTGTCAAACACGATAATGATGTACCTTCTCATGAATTGTAAACATAGAGCTGGGGAGGGCCGACTCTGTGAAGTGTCTGGTGAGTCATACAGGCTCTGTTGCTACTGCTCCACTCAGCTCTTTTAGCACAAAACAGCCACTGACAACGCACAGGCAGAGAGGTATGGCTGTGTGTCAATACAACTTCATTTACAGAAACAGGCAGAGAGACACATCTGGCTCAAGGGCCATTATTCGCTGAATATTTATTCTGGAGGAACTTTCAGAGACTGTTATTTTTCAAAGAAACTCTGCTATCCAAATAATCTCTTCAACCAAATAAAATTAATTTAGGATGGATCAGAAAGATAACTGGGCATATTTCAAGATACTCTATTCTATCAAATCTCTAAATATTATTTTAAGGTCATTTAGAGTTGCAGTCCTGTGTCCAAAGCAGTTAATTTAGGAAGTTTGGAAGCACTGGCAATTGATACATTAATAACACATTAATTAATATTGCCATTGCAGTATCTCATGTTTGAAAATTATCAATTCAACTCAGTGAATGCATAGAGCAGGGAAGGTGAGCAACACTTGAATTTACCCAAGTTCAAGTTCATTTTGAAAAGGATAGTTTTTTTCCCTCCCATTAATGTATTCCAATAGACACAGGCAGAATGAGCTATATTTTATGTCTGTTTTCCAAACCACCAATAGGTATATGCTATTTCTAAGTGATTCAACACAAGTTTTCATCAGTTTGGTTGTCAAGTTTTTTGTTTTTTGTTTTTTTTTCCCAGATGGAGTCTCACTCTGTCACCCAGGCTGGAGTGCAGTGGCAGAATTTCAACTCACTGCAACCTCTTGCTCCTGGGTTCAAGTGATTCTCCTGCCTCAGCCTTCTGAGTAGCTGGGACTACAGGTGTGCATCACCACACACAGGTAATTTCTGTATTTTTAGTAGAGACGGGGTTTCACCGTGTTGACTGGGCTTGTCTTGAACGCCTGACCTCGTCTCGCATGCCTGACCTCAGGTGATCTGCCTGCCTTTGCCTCCCAAAGTGCTAGGATTACACCACGCCTGGCCATCAAGTCATTTTTTAACTACAAAAGCAACACAATGGCAATACTAGCTACAATATATTAAGCATAGTATCTCATTTATCAATTCTCACAACATTAAGAATAACACTCTTATTTTAAAAATGAAGAAAATATTTGGAATTTAGGTAATTGCCAGAGAAGACGTGGCCAATCAGGAATGGCATCAGAATTTAAAGCTAGGTCTCATTTGCGATTCTTAAACTTTTTGCACCGCAAAATAGTTAACAGGGTCCTACTGTGAATCAGGTGCTGTATGTACAGAATTTTACTCTGCAACAACCCAGCAAAGTTAGTGTCCATGTTTCTCTTGTGTAATTGAGAAATTATATGTGAATTACTTGTCCCTGGTCACAGAGCCAGCAGAGCCTGGACTGGAACTTGATCTCCTTGTCTCAGAACTAATACTCTCCCTACTAGGCCCAGCTGCTGATGTGTGAATGTGAATGTGAAGGCATACTTCAAGCAAACTAATTTAATGCTTAGATTTGCAAAAGCAAGGCCTAGTTGAGATTGATAATGAAAAAGACAAAATGGGATTCTGAGTATGAGAGAAAGTAAGAAGACACGTTTAAATCAGAGGAAAATAATGATGGAAAACCAAAAGGTTTAAATCCTCTTCCCTATATTAACAGTTGCATCAACTTAGATGAAGGACTTAACTTTCTGAAGAACTTCTGTTTATTTATCTTCAAAAGGGAAGTAATGATACAGATTCAGAAGGGGTAGATGGGAACATCAGAAAATAACTCTCACATGAAAATTGTCTTCATAGCATTCTAATAATAAATATGTATACCTCTAAATGTGAACATACAAAGTTAAATAAGGATATATTCTATATTTTTACTTCAATCTTTTTATGTGCTTATTTGAACAGTTTTTGTTCAGTTGTATCTTATTTCTAATGTCTAAATACATAGGATTTTAAACTAAGCCTTCTGGAAACAATTTCTAGTTAATGAATCAATGATTTATACAAAAATTATTCTTTGATCTTTACTAAAATTTGGTCAATTTTCATGAGGTTCTGTATGCACTTTGAAAAAAAAAAAAAAAAACCTTTGCTAACACTAGCGTGCACTAATTGTGTTATTTAAATCTGCGTTATACCCAGTTTATTTAACTGAAACAATTACAGTGTTAAAAATCTCCTACAATGATGCCAAGTTTGCTCAATTCTCATACCATCACCAGCCTTAGCTCTAATTTAATTCTGTGGATTAGTGCTTTCTTGTTTTATTTTGAGAAATTTGAAGACTTCCTGTATATTCTTGAAGTTTTATGTTTTATCTAGTATTATCTAGGTGTTTCGTACTAGATGGAATTTCTGGATTTTAAATTCACTAGAATTAAATGAAAGTTAATATTCTGAATTTATTTTCTGTTCTGCTAATTCATGAGAGTTAAAAAAAATGGCAAGCATACTAGGCTGTACGAATTTAGCAAGCAGTATAAACCTCATCATGTCCCCATTCCATTGCGGTTTGGTTCTCTGTTCCCTAGTATGTCCTTTAGTGCCACTTAACTAATCTCCAAGCTGAACTCTGCTTGCGTCTACTTACTGATGCTAGGGAAGTCTGAAAGTGCTGCTTCCATGTAGTTAATTTGTTCTTTCAGAAAAGGCTGTGGAGTCACACAGAAAGAACTCTCAGTGGCCTCCAGATACCCTGAACTGAAACCTTCCATTCTAACAAGAAGCATTAACATTTAGTTCCAACTTGGTGTAACCATTACCTTGTTTGGCTCAGAGGTTTCCCACAGGAAATCAGATGTAAACAGTGCTTTCTATAAATGACCTTTGTTTCTCACAACTGAACCTCACACTGATGTTGAAATCCAGATTTCCTCTTTATTTATTTTTTTTAATCTCCAAATGGGCTTAAGCCACAGAAGTAATCATGGTGTCTATGCATAAAGTGAAAGCCATTTACAACTTTGTTTTCTTAAACATCATCAATTTTGTAATGCAAATATAAAAGAAATTACCTAGAGTTGAATATAAACTCCTAACACATTTTGTGTTATTGTCATTTTCCTATGTCCATGCTGACGCGGGTGTAGCTAGAGAAGAACTATTGAAAGTAAAGGGCAGTGTCTGTTCCGCAGCTGTAATAGCTGCTTATGGAATCTACAGTTTGGTTTGTTTCCCAGCTCATCATTTCACACATGGTACTTAACTTTCTGACTGCAGGGTGAAATATACCAGCCATGACCCAGATGACTACCAGACATTTTGAACATAAGAGCAAAAACATGGGTCTTATTTAAGCCCCTCTCAATTTGTTGTGTGCTGTTGCCATCACTACACTCACAGGCAAACCTAGTCCCAACTAGTATTTATTTATTTATTTATTTATTTAGAGACAGTCTTGCCCTGTTGCCCAGGCTGGAGTGCAGTGTCTGGATCTCAGCTCACTGCAACCTCCGTCTCCTGGGTTCAAGTGATTCTCCTGCCTCAGCCTCCTGAGTAGCTAGGTCTATAGGCATGTGCCACTATGCCCAGCTAATTTTTGTATTTTTTAGTAGACAGGGTTTCACAATGTTCGCCAGGTGGATCTCGAACTCCTGACCTCAGGTGATCTGCCCACCTCGGCCTCCCAAAGTGCTGGGATTACAGGCGTGAGCCACCGTGCCGGGCCCCAACTAGTATAGATGTAGGTACCAGGAAGTAGGGGGTTCACAAGTAGCAGGACTTAAACTAATAGCACTTGTTTGGTGGAATTAGTAGGGAGGGGTATTTCACAGTGTGGGCTAGTGTAACCTGAAAGCTTCTCATACCTTAACAAAACCTTGACAAAAGAAGCTCCTGCTGTTTCTTAGAAGGCAGATCACATTTCAACTTGTGCAGCAACATTACGAAGAATACTAAGAAAACTCAGATTATTGATTTTTGCTGGCGGCTTCTTGCCCCTTTTAAAAAGCCCTAAGGAGAGATGAGCATTGTCTGTGTTCTCCACTTTGCACTCAGGGATGGGAGTGCATAGCAAAGTACTTTCAACGTCAACAGAGTGAGAATCTTATAAACTGCAACTTGCAGATCTGAAGGGAAATACTTCTTTTTCTGAAACCACAGCAGTTGTCTTTCATGGCTCTTAAATAGCAGCCTCAATGGGAGACTGAGGTCCAGTGCTTTTTAGAGTGTCTTCCATTGAGTGGTCTATGCTGGACAATGTGAGGTAGCCCAACAGTAAACTCAGATTAAAGGTGCTGCCTTCGTCCTGAAGCCTCTATTTTGAGAAGTCCCTGAAAGAGCTTCAACCAAGGAAGCAGAAGCAGTCGAAGACTTTACATATGAAGATAGAGAGCTATGTGTAGATACAGAGCTATGGATACAGAAATGTACAGAGGTGTAGATACAGATTATTTATTTACCTATCACAATAAATTATACAATTGCAAGGACTTGCTGAGCAAGCTGAAAATCCACAGGGCCAGTGTCCAGGAAGAAAAGACCACAGCCTGGCTGGAACCCGGAGAGCTCGAATTAAAGCCTAAAGTTCACAGGACAGGAAGGACAGGTGATCAGCAGATCAGCAACAATGAGGAAGGTCAGCAGATCACAACATCAAGATGATTGTGAAGGTCCCAGAACACAGAAACTCTGCAGTTGTTCTTCCATTCTGCCGGTGGTGGGAGTTGGGGGAGAAAGACTGATAATGGACGAAATATAGAAACTACTAGGTGAAACGGACTAGAGGTCTTAATTTAATTTTCTATTTTGACTATTATTAAATAACACATTGTAAGATCACAGAGTACAGTATACCCACTGTATCAGTAAACACAATCTCTAAGATAGTAGAACAATTGCGGGAAATAATATTGAAAATTGTACACCTGATATATCAAACTTTAAAATAGTTTTATGCCAGCATTTCCCAAATTCTGTCCTAGTGATAAGAGTTCCACCAGATACAAAGAGATTACATGTGAATAAAGAAATTATGTAATTTAGTAAGTTTAAACAAGCAAGAGTTAAAGAGAATATAATGGATTTTAAATGTATCAGAGTACTTGTTATGGTCTTCAACATGCTAAAATGCAAGTACATTTCTCAGCAGTAGTGGCACATGCTATGATATATGTTACACTTGTATTTTACACAACATTTCTCAAACCCATTTGACTTAGAATCCTATTCTCCTCCATAGCCCACATTTTGTGGCACACTATTTTAAATACACTGTGTTGCATTATCAATAAAATTGACCTTAGGGAACTCTTAAGCAAATTTGGGTGCTTGGGATCTTACAATTCATAGTGGAGTTTTGATCTTGGCCTGGATAGTAGCAACTTATTAGTTTTCTCTGTTCGTCCAAGTCATGGAGCCAGGTTAAATAAATGGATCTAGTGTATTCAAATTAATTGAGAAATGCATAAATTATAAAATGTCTCGCCATCTGAAAAATGCTAAGGATAATAAGAGATTCCAGAGCCTTCTGGGGGTTGATGACTGTGTTCAGCAAACTCCACATAGGATGCATAATAAATCATGGGCCGTTTTGCAAAGGTGCCAAATGAGGCATGCAATTTCCAATCAACCTGAAGGCAGAGTTTAAAAGCCTAATGCACCAGGGACAGGTGACAGAGAAAGATATTCAGTGATGGAACACATCTCATATAGGGCATTATATGCAAAAGATTGATAAAATCTTTCACAGTAAAGGATTGGCAAGGGAGGTAGCATCTGAATGGAGTTTTTGTAGTTGTTTACTCTCATGCAAGGCATTTTCCAAGGGTATTATTTGACATTTTAATAACAATCAAATTCATCATGAAGTGTGAATAACAGAATAAACCCCCTTGAATGAAAAATGATTTTGCCCTCATAATAAATTGGACTCAGAAACACCTAATTACCTTACCACCACCATCCAAACATTTAAAACTCAGTACTGATCTCAGTAGTACTTTCTCATAACTGGACAACCACAGAAACCAAAACTCACACGTTTGTGTGTGGGGGACATGGGTGGGGGATAGGCAGGGAGAGAGGCTGGGCATTTCTGCCTCAAAAAATGAAATGTGAGATTTTTCAGTGTGTTTTATTTGTAATATATAACCTACAGAATTTTGATGATTTAAAGTTCAGCAATCCACAATTTTTTTCCAAACTGTTCATTTCCACTCAGCATAAAAAGAGACTAATTTCTATACTACTTTTCAACAATAAGAAATCATGTAGAAAAACATGTATATATGCTACTAAGACTGCGTCTGATTGGCAATGGCAAAAAAAAAAAAAAAAAAAAAAAAAAAAGACAGTAGCTCTCCACTGGCAAATTAGCTCTCCATTGGCAAATCGCTTCCAGGGCTGCTTAGAGTGGAAGAGGATAAGCAGCTCTGAAATGTAAGGCACATAAAGCACCTACAGTAAAGCACGGAGCTTCCTCCCTGGTTAAATACGTAAGTCTAATACAGTCAATGTTAGTGAGAAATGCTTAAAAACATAAAAGCTCTCTGGAAACAACTGAGGCCATTTCCCTCTTCTTCCTTGTCCTGGTCCTCCGGGTTATTGACTTATATTTCAATTCTAACCTTTTCTCCTCCCCTCAGTTCCACAGCCACAAATAAAAGGCAAAACAAAAATAAAAACGAGAAGTAAACTCTGGAATTGATTTCATTCACACAAAATATAGAAGAGCTCTCCTTAATTCCTTATTCCTCCCAGTGCTGATCCTGGCTCCATGAAAATTACTAATACAATAAAAACAATCTTCACAGAACTAGACCAGCTGCAGTGGCTCATGCCCGTAATCCTGTTGAGTTTGAGACCAGCCTGGGAAAGACAGCAGGACCCTATCTCCACCAAAATTTAAGAATTAGCCAGGTCTGGTGATGTGCACCTGTAGTCCCAGCTACACAGGAGGCTCATGCAAGGAGGATCACTTGAGCTCAGGAGGTGGAGGCTGCAGTGAGTTATGATCGGGCCACTGCACTCCAACCTGGGTATCAAAGCGAGATTCTCTTTCTCTCTCTCAAAAAAAAGGAATCTTTACCAAACTTTAGATAAATAAGTTTCATATTTAGCAGATACCCGTAACCAACACCAATCCTAATATATCTCATTTTTAGGTCATCGTTTCTGAACATTTTGTCACTAGGCCACGAGCTACCTGGCTAGAAGATTGTGGTCACCAAACCTTGCCCCAATTCCTGGTCCAAACTCTAGACCTGCTGAGTTAGAATCTCTAGGTATGCAGCCAGAACACTGATCTATTTACTTCTTGTTATTATTATTATCATTATTATTATTATTATCTGATAAAGGGGTACTCAAATTGTGATGTGGTTTGGGGTTACCTGGGGTGCTTGTTCAAACCTCTGAGGTCCTGCCCCACCATGGAAGTGGCAACAGTTGACTGGGCTCTGGGCACCAGTCATTTGAGCAAGCTTTCAGGGTGATTCAACACTACCCAGAGTCTCAGACCATAGCTTTAAATCTTTGTCATATAATCAGAATAACTTTCATTAGTCAGGAAAACTTTTATGGATTAGTTGAGTGCATGGTCACTATTTCTCCAAGTGAATATCAAGGATTTGAGATATAGCTCATGTTGGTCTGTTGCAACGAGAAGTAAACTTTTTTTAAAAAAAAAAAAAACGAACTTTAATTAACATATTCCATAAGATACATGTAGCAACAAACATAAATTTTACAATAAGATTAAGGAATGTCTTATTTTAACAGTCAGGTGTTTTGTGGACTACTAAATTTATTTACTTATCTCTATTTTCCTGGCTTAATGGACTTTCCTAGAAACCTGGAAAGCAGAAAGACACAGTATGTGGGTTTTTTTTGTTTTTGAGATAGAGTCTCACTCTGTCATCCAGGCTGGCATGCAGTGGCACAATCATAGCTCACTGCATCCTCGACCTTCTGGGCTCAAATGATTCTCCGGCCTCAACCTCCCAAAGTGCTGGGATTCAGGTGTGAGCAACCACCTGTGGCCCCACAGCATGGTTCTTAGGAGGTATATAAAATCTCTAGACTTCTCTGTAAACACAGAAAGCCCTAACTAGTATTACTAACAGGTCTCTAAAAGTTCAAAGGCTGGGGCTGTCTCTCCTCTTTCCTCTCCTTCCCTCCTTTCTCCAAGCCTCCTGTATTCTCATTCTTTGTCTCACACTCTCTCTCCCACTTCCCCTCTTATTTTCAGACAAAAATGCTAGGACCCTGTAAAATGCTCCACCTAAGTTGTGTAAGTGCTGGAAATCTTTGTGGTCTTGTTAAGCCACCCCCCTCCTCTTTCTGCTTAGATTCAGAAAATCCTTCCTCCCTGTTCTTCAATACCTCGCAGCAGGGCCAGGCACAAGAACTAGGGCTGGCTTCTCCAATCAGTCTGTTACACAATGTTTGTTTATTTGTTCTCCTTCCCAACAGGCACGTGGGACTTTCCCCCCTCTGGGTGGGGTCTTCTTAATAATGTCACTCTTCATTCCTAGGCTGAATCCTATTGAGCAGAATAAGAAACGATTTTTCTTTCTAGAAAACTTCTTAATAGAAAATATAATACTTCCCTTTCAATTTCAATTCTAGCCAGATATTATATACTAGGTCCAGTGTTTCCCTAGGAACTAAAATTTCTTTGAAAACAAAAGCCCCCAAATATGGCAGCTCATATACAATAAAATTCAAATTACTGACGTTTCCTCATGCTGTCAAACACTGAAACCCCTTGCACCATATTTCCCAGAATGTTCTCATACAATCACACAACACCTATTAATTATTTTGGGTCTATTCTTATATTTTTCTTTTCTTTTATTAATTAATCTCATTGAGTTGCTATGACATTCAAGAACCATAAGATTTGTTTGGGTTGAAACACTTTAAAATGTAGTTCCCATCTCCAGAGGCTGCAGAACTGCCTGGTAACCACGTACTTGGACACAGGAGCTCCTCCCTCAATTTACCCTACCTGGAAAAGGAAGTTTAGACAACTTACGTCTTTGGCAAATATGTATAGAAAATAATTTCCCTTAAAATGTCAATTTACACAATTTTGGAGCTTAATTTTAAATCATACATGAAAACTAATCTTCTTAAAGATAAAAAAAACTATGTAAAAATAAATGTTCATTTTTCATTAATATGACAAATGCCTCTTCTCATCTTATCTCTAGTCCTTTTCCCAGGCCTTCTTATCCCACTTTATTTGCTTTTCTCAGAAATGTTACAAACTTTCACTTACAGACTGGTCTTTCCCCAACTCCCCAATTTTAACTAATGACTGATTTTCCACGGCAAGAGTTCTATACACATGAAGTAAATGTGCATGTCTTTGTTTTAGCACTACTCTAATAATATCTTCCAGTATTGGTTTCTCTCCTTATGATTTGTCCTTATGATTATGTGACTCTGGTTTATTTTAGGTCCCAGGCATCCAAAAGGAAAAGCTTTAAATTGTTCATCCAGTTTTATGGGATTCTCATCACCTTAGCATGGTTATAAAGTACTTCACAGATTTAAGTACTTAATAATGCTAATATAAACAGCAACAATAAGCCAATACATATTTTTGATATAGAATTATGCCGAGTCTGTGCCTTGTTTGACCTTTCTACATTATACAAGTAAAAAAATCAAATCTCTATGCATATTAATGTAAATATGGCAATATTTTTGTCCATTCTGTATTATTTGTTAAAGGACTGAAAACATGCCATTCTCTCATTTCCATTATTACTTTCGGTGACACATTGTTCCAATTTCTCTCCCTTTTCTTTCTTTTGCCAACCCAAACTAAGTGGACTGCCAAACAGTTTCTTAGAGCACTCATGGTACTCTGGTTCCACAAGCCTGCATAATTCATTCATGGAGGGGCAGAGTGGCCATCGTAATTCACTACTAACTGTGAGCTGCCCCACGTAACACCTAAAATTCAATATGCTGATAGAGGCCAAAGTAATTGAAAAAGGAAAATACCTAAAGAACTTAAACCTTAGCACAACCTAAAAGGATTTCTAATGGCCGCGATCTCATTAAAAGATAAAGTTTGCATGTAAAGCCAGACAAAGGGAAAAGAGGCCAAAATGGGCTACGTGATTGACAGTGCACCTGCACCCTTTGTCCACCAGAGACCTCCATGCAAGTGGGTCAGCAGCCAGGGCACACCGCGCTTTGGTTTAATTTATAAGAAGAAAATGCTCTGCTACACTTTTCTTTCTCTTGGCTCTGTGTGCCATATTTTTTTCCACACAGGTCACTTCATTTTTTTGTTTAAAGAATTATAAAAACTCCAGTTGTATATTCAAAAAGAAGACCAGGGCTTGACTACTCAGTGGTTGTTTTTCATTGACAGTTTTTAAAGCAATTAAGGCCTTCGTAGATAAATACTGTCAAGTCCAAGATTTGGTAGCAACAAATTCGATAAATATAAACAATCACACACATTCTCTCTCTCACACACACACACACACCCACACACACACACACACAATCTAAGTATTATTAGATTGCATTTCTATGGCTTACTCATAATTTTTTCCACTGTTTTTCCATCAATACAATATGAATATATGCCAACTTGGTTTTTCAAAATGTGACTTTGCATTGTCACGGTCATTGTCAAATTCACATCCCCAATCTCCTACCATGGTATTCAACGTGGACACGTGTTCTTTCTGAGATGACTGTGGACCTAGTCCTGGGTCTTCTATGGACCAGGTCGACAACGTTGGGGAAGGCACTTAACTTTCTTAGGACATAGTGAAATAAAGGAGTTGCAAAAACATTTTTACTGCATTATTCTTTAAACATGTGTTGAGCTTCTTTGTGAGAAACTCTGTGAAATGTGTAAATGACACAATGACACGTGTGATTCAGTCTCTGCACACAAGAAGTTTAACTTAATAGATGAGAGTCACAGAGGAATGCTGACCAACACAGTGTGTCATCAGCAGTCCTGGCAAACTTCTCCTCTCACTTGACTTCTCCTCTCGCTTGACTTCTCCTCTCCTCTCCTGCACTCTTCACCTCTCACTTGCCCCACCTCGCCTCGCCTCTTATTCTATTTTATTCAATTCTGTCATCCACACTTAGGTAACCACAACAGAGACCTTGTCATCCCCACAACTCCACCATTTAGGTAACAAAACTCTGAACCAAACAGCCTAACTTTGAATTATTTACTTAATTACATCTAACACAATAATAATTGGGCTATCAGAACCATATTGGTTCATTGGCCCTTTTAAACTTTGCCCATATATCTGAAGTATGGTATTACTAGGTGTATAAAATACTTAATAAAAATAAGATCAGAAATCAATGAAAAAGAAAAATATTCAATCAAAAAATATTAAAAGGCAAAAGTACAGTTCTTTAATAATAAAATTTATACAACCATAGCAAGATTATTTGAGAAAAAACAAAAAACAAATTACAATACTACAAATACAAAATAAATAAAATAATAAACAAAAAAATTACAGATCCCTAAAATATTAAAAATATAATACAAATATAATGAACAATTTTACGTCGGTACATTTGCAAGTTTAAACAAAATAGGAAAATATCTTTACAAATGAAATGTACTAAAATCAAAATAATAAGAAACAGAAACCCTAAAACATCTTACATCTGTTAAAAGTTTGAATCTTTAACTAAAAGCATCATGTGAAAATATTTCATGACCAGATAACTTTCCTGAAGAATTTATCTTAGCATTTAAGGAAGAAATAATTCTGATTTTACATAAACTTTTCTAGAGAACAATATAAAAGATGGAAGTCTTACCAGTTCATTCGAGGTGGCCAACATAAGCTCAATGACTAAAACTTGCCAAAACATTACTGGAAAAGAATTTTGAAAGGCAACCTTTTTAATTAGTCAGACATAAAAATCCTAAATATAATATTAAGAGTAAAGCCCATTATGAATAAGTGAATATTATTTCAGAAATGCAAGGTTGGGACATATCAATTTAGGTTAACAGAATTAAAAAATCATAATCACTTCAAATTTAGTAAAAATATGTGACAAAAAATAAATGCATATTTATGGCTAAAAATTTTCCAGCAGGCTCAGAACACAAGAAAATTAAATTCCGATTGCGCGCCAAGATGGCCGAATAGGAAGAGCTCCAGCCTCCAGCTCCCAGCATGAGTGACACAGAAGACAAGTGATTTCTGCATTTCCAACTGAGGTACCGGGTTCATCTCACTGGGGTGTGTCGGATAGTCAGTGCAGGACAGTTGGTGCAGCCCAATGAGCAAGAGCCAAAGCAGGGTGAGGCATCACCTCACCTGGGAAGTGCAAGGGGGAAGGGAATTCCTTTTCCTAGCCAAGGGAAATCGTGATACACAACACCTGGAAAATCAGGTCACTCCCACCCTAACAATGCGCTTTACCAAGGGTCCCCTTAGCAAATGGCACACCAGGAGATTATATCCTGCGACTGGCTTGGAGGGTCCCATGACCACAAAGCCTCCCTCATTGCTAGCACAGCAGTCTGAGATCTAACTGCAAGGCAGCAGCGAGACTGGGAGGGGCGCCTGCCATTGCTGAGGCTTGAGGAGGTAAACAAAGAGGTAGGAAGCTCGAACTGGGTGGAGCCCACCGCAGCTCAAAGAGGCCTGCCTGCCTCTGTAGACTCCACCTCTGGGGACAGGGCATAGCTAAACAAAAAGCAGCAGAAACCTCTGCAGATGTAAATGTCCCTGTCTGACAGCTTTGAAGAGAGTAGTGATTCTCCCAGCAGGGAGGTTGAGATCTGGGAATGGACAGACTCCCAGCTCAAGTGGGTCCCTGACCCCCGAGTAGCCTAACTGGGAGACATCCCCCACTAGGGGAAGACTGACACCTCACACCTCATGTAGCCGGGTACACCCCTGAGACGAAGCTTCCAGAGCAAGAATCAGACAGCAACACTTGCTGTTCAGCAATATTCTCTCTTCTGCAGCCTCCGCTGCTGATACCCAGGCAAACAGGTCTGGAGTGGACCTCAAGCAAACTCCAACAGACCTGCAGCTGAGGGTCCTGACTGTTAGAAGGAAAACTAACAAACAGAAAGGACATCCATACCAAAACCCCATCTGTACGTCACCCTCATCAAAGACCAAAGGTAGATAAAACCACAAAGATGGGGAAAAAGCAGCACAGAAAGCTGAAAATTCAAAAAATCAGAGGGCCTCTCCCCCTCCAAAGGAATGCAGCTCCTTGCCAGCAACGGAACAAAGCTGGATGGAGAATGACTTTGACGAGTTGAGAAAAGAAAGCTTCAGTCATACAAACTTCTCAGAGCTAAAGGAGGAACTATGAACCCAGGGCAAAGAAACTAAAAACCTTGAAAAACGATTTGAAGAATGGATAACTAGAATAACCAATGCAGAGAAGTCCATAAATGACCTGATAGAGATGAAAACCATGACATGAGAACTACATGAAAAATGCACAAGCTTCAGTAACCAACTGGATCAACTAGAAGAAAGAGTATCAGTGACTGAAGATCAAATGAATGAAATGAAGCAAGAAGAGAACTTTAGAGAAAAAAGAGTAAAAAGAAATGAACAAAGTCTCCAAGAAATATGGGGTTACATGAAAAGACAAACTCTACGTCTGATTGGTGTACCTGAAAGTGACAGGGAGATTGGAACCAAGTTGGAAAACACTCTGCAGGATATTTTCTAGGAGAACTTAACCAACCTAGCAAGGCAGGCCAACACTCAAATTCAGGAAGCAGAACGACACAAAGATGCTCTTTGAGAAGAGCAACTCCAAGACACATAATTGTCAGATTCACCAAAGTTGAGATGAAGGAAAAAATGTTAAGGGCAGCCAGAGAGAAAGGTCAGGTTACCCACAAAGGGAAGCCCATCAGACTAACAGTGGATCTCTCGGCAGAAACTCTACAAGCCAGAAGAGAGTGGGGGCCAATATTCAACATTCTTAAAGAAAAGAATTTTCAACCCAGAATTTCATATCCAGTCAAACTAAGTTTCATAAGTGAAGGAGAAATAAAATCCTTTACAGACAAGCAAATGCTTAGAGATTTTGGCACCACCAGGCCTGCCCTACAAGAGCTCCTGAAGGAAGCACTAAACATGGAAAGGAACAACAGGTACCAGCCATTGCAAAAACATGCCAAAATGTAAAGACCATCGATGCTAGGAAGAAACTGCATCAACTAACGAGCAAAATATATATGCAACCAATACAGGAGCACCCAGATTCATAGAACAAGTCCTTAGAGACTTACAAAGAGACTTAGACTCCCACACAATAATAATGGGAGACTTTAACACACCACTGTCAACATCAGACAGATCAACGAGACAGAAAGTTAACAAGGATATCCAGGAATTGAACTCAACTCTGCACCAAGCAGACCTAATAGACATCTACAGAACTCTCCACCCCAAATCAACAGAATATACATCTTCTCAACAACACTTATTCCAAAATTGACAACATAGTTGGACGTAAACCACTCCTCAGCAAATGTAAAAGAACAGAAATTGTAACAGACTATCTCTCAGACCACAGTGCAATCAAGCTAGAACTCAGGACTAAGAAACTCAATCAAAACCACTCAATTACATGGAAACTGAATAACCTGCTCCTGAATGACTACTGGGTACATAACAAAATGAAGCAGAAATAAAGATGTTCTTTGAAACCAATGAAAACAAAGATACAACATATCAGAATCTCTGGGACACATTTAAAGCAGTGTGTAGAGGGAAATGTATAGCACTAAATGCCCACAAGAGAAAGCAGGAAAGATCTACAATTGACACCCTAACATCACAATTAAAAGAACTAGAGAAGCAAGAGCAAACACATTCAAAAGTTAGCAGAAAGCAAGAAATAACTAAGATCAGAGCAGAACTGAAGGAGATAGAGACACAAAAAACACTTCCAAAAATCAATGAATCCAGGAGCTGGTTTTTCAAAAACATCCACAAAACTGATAGACTGCTAGCAAGACTAATAAAGAAGAAAATAAAGAAGAATCAAATAGAAGCAATAAAAAATGATAAAGGGGATATCCACAACTGACCCCACAGAAATACAAACTACCATCAGAGAATAGTATAAACACCTCTATACAAATAAACTAGAAAACCTAGAAGAAATGGTTAAATTCCTGGACACATACACTCTCCCAAGACTAAACCAGGAAGAAGTTGAATCCCTGAATAGACCAATAACAGGCTCTGAAATTGAGGCAATAATTAATAGCCTACCAACCAAAAAAAGTCCAGGACCAGATGGATTCACAGCCGAATTCTACCAGAGGTACAAGGAGGAGTTGGTACCATTCCTTCTGAAACTATTCCAATCAATAGAAAAAGAGGGAATCCTCCCTAACTCATTTTATGAGGCCAACATCATCCTGATACCACAGCCTGGCAGAGACACAACAAAGAAAGAGAATTTTAGAACAATATCCCTGATGAACATTGATGCAAAAATCCTCAATAAAATACTGGCAAACCGAATCCAGCAGCACATCACAAAGCTTATCCACCATGATCAAGCGGGCTTCATCCCTGGGATGCAAGGCTGGTTCAACATACACAAATCAATAAATGTAATCCAGCATATAAACAGAACCAAAGACAAAAACCACATGATTATCTCAATAGATGCAGAAAAGGCCTTTGACAAAATTCAACAGCCCTTCATGCTAAAAACTCTCAATAAATTTGGTATCGATGGAACATATTTCAAAATAATAAGAGCTATTTATGACACACCCACAGCCAATATTATACTGAATGGGCAAAACTGGAAGCATTCCCTTTGAAAACTGGCACAAGACAGGGATGCCCTCTCTCACCACTCCTATTCAACATAGTGTTGGAAGTTCTGGCCAGGGCAATCAAGCAAGAGAAAGAAGTAAAAGGTATTCAGTTAGGAAAAGAAGAAGTCAAATTGTCCCTGTTTGCAGATGACATGATTGTCTATTTAGAAAACCCCATTGTCTCAGCCCAAAATCTCCCTAAGCTGATAAGCAGCTTCAGCAAAGTCTCAGGATACAAAATCAATATGCAAAAATCAATCACAAGCATTCTTATGTACCAATAACAGACAGAGAGCCAAATCATGAATGAACTCCCATTCACAATTGCTTCAAAGAGAATCAAATACCTAGGAATCCAACTTACAAGGAATGTGAAGGACCTCTTCAAGGTGAACTACAAACCACTGCTCAATGAAATAAAAGAGGACACAAACAAATGGAAGAACATTCCATGCTCATGGATAGGAAGAATCAATATCGTGAAAATGGCCATACTGTCCAAGGTAATTTATAGATTCAATGCCATCCCCATTAAACTACCAATGACATTCTTCACAGAATTGGAAAAACTACTTTAAAGTTTATATGGAACTTACAAAGAGCCCGCCTTGCCAAGACAATCCTAAGTCAAAAGAACAAAGCTGGAGGCATCATGCTACCTGACTTCAAACTATACTACAAGGCTACAGTAACCAAAACAGCATGGTACTGGTACCAAAACAGAGATATAGACCAATGCAACATAACAGAGCCTTCAGAAATAATACCACACATTTACAACCATCTGATCTTTGACAAACCTGACAAAAACAAGAAATGAGGAAAGGATTCCCTATTTAATAAATGGTGCTGGGAAAACTGACAAGCCATAAGTAGAAAGCTGAAACTGGATCCCTTCCTTACTCCTTATACAAAAATTAATTCAAGATGGATCAGAGACCTAGATTTTAGACCTAAAACCATAAAAACCCTAGAAGAAAACCTAGGTAATACCATTCAGGACACAGGCACGGGCAAGGACTTCATGTCTAAAACACCAAAAACAATGGCAACAAAAGCCAAAATTGACTAATGGGATCTAATTAAACTAAAGAGCTTCTGCACAGCAAAAGAAACTACCATCAGAGTGAACAGGCAACCTACAGAATGGGAGAAAACTTTTGCAATCTACTCATCTGACAAAAGGCTAATATCCAGAACCTACAAAGAACTCAAACAAATTTACAAGAAAAAACAACCCCATCAAAAAGTGGGCAAAGGATATGAACAGACACTTCTCCAAAGAAGACATTTATACAGCCAACAGACACATGAAAAAATGCTCATCATCAGTCGCCATCAGAGAAATGCAAATCAAAAGCACAATGAGATACCATCTCACACCAATTAGAATGGCAATCATTAAAAAGTCAGGAAACAACAGGTGCTGGAGAGGATGTGGAGAAATAGGACCACTTTTACACTGTTGGTGGGACTGTAAACTAGTTCAACCATTGTGGAAAATAGTGTGGCGATTCCTGAAGGATCTAGAACTAGAAATACCATCTGACCCAGCCATCCCATTACTGGGGATATACCCAAAGGATTATAAATCATGCTGCTATAAAGACACATGCACATGTGTGTTTATTGCAGCACTATTCACAATAGCAAAGACTTGGAACCAACCCAAATGTCCATCAATGACAGACTGGATTAAGAAAATGTGGCACATATATATCATGGAAAACTATGCAGCCATTTAAATGGATGAGTTCATGTCCTTTGTGGGGACATGTTTGCAGCTGGAAACCATCATTCTTAGCAAACTATCGCAAGAACAGAAAACCAAATACCGTTTGTTCTCACTCATAGGTGGGAATTGAACAATGAGATCACTTAGACACAGGAAGGGGAACATCACACACCGGGGCCTGTTGTAGGGATGGGGAGAGGGGTAGTATTAGGAGATATACCTAATGTAAATGACAAGTTAATGGGTGCAGCACACCAACGTGGCACATGTATACATATGTAACAAACCTGCACATTGTGCACATGTACCCTAGAACATAAAGTATAATTAAAAAAAAAAAGAAAATTAAATTCCCTTCTATAATCTTATCTTTTTCTTTCTGTGCACAAATTTAATCTCTCCTTCATTGCTGAACATGAATATTACCTTCTATATGAAAATTCATTTGATCATTTAATCCATGGTTATCTGCTTTTTTCAGCTCTCATTTTATACAATAAACAGCTTATTCTTCTTGCTACATTTCTGGTATTTGCTTGTATAATACATATATTGCAATTTAAGTCTTACTGTATATGCACGGTCTCACAGCTAAATTATCACTTCTGTGAGGTGTGAAACTGAATAATATATATATTTAGAAGATGAAAACCAATGCATTTGTTCCTTTAGCAAATAGATATAAAGTTTCAGCTATGTTTCAGGCACTGAAAGGTTAGGTGCTAGATATACAATAATAAGACATGAGGCTTGCCCTGAAGAATTCATTCAAGCCAGACAGACAGACATACCAATTGAAATAAATAATCCTACTGGGCAAAGTTCAAGACTACATAGAATAATAAAATAACAGAAAAAATGATATTCAAGTGGACAGTAATATAAATCTTTATAATGTTAATAGCATTTTCTAAAATTTTCTGATACAATAAGTTTACATTCATTAACTGCATGCATTTCGTTCATATTAAGTACTTATTGTGTTCTTACATATACAAAGATGAATGAGATTTTATCCCTGTCTTTACCAAAATCAAAGTGTGAGTGAAGAATAGATCATAATGAAATGTGGCAGGTACATTACAAGATAAGGACAAAGTCATCTGGGGACACCAAGGACACAGACACCAGCTCTGTCTGAGGAATCAGGGAAGGACTTACTGCATTGGACATCAATTATTTGTTCAATCAATATCTATCAAGTTCTTTTGATGAGCCTGGCACTGTGCTGTGAGTCAAAAGACAGAACAGCAAAACAAACAAAAATAGACATGGATTGTGGAGGCATTTCATCTGAAATTTACAAAATAGTTAATTTTGAATAAATACAGTTGGGACAAAAATTGCAGGCTTGCAAAAAAAGCTTGAGAGACAATATAATTGCTGAGAGATTAGTCAGTGCAGTGTGAATGCCTGTGGTGTATTCCTCTCTTAGGCACTTAAACTCTTTAGGTAAACTTGGGCAGGTTGCTTAGCCTTCTGATGTCGTTTTCCTTATCTTTACAATGGGAATGATAATAGTATATACCTCTTAGATGTGTTGTAACTTTTATGTGAGTTTATACATGTTGCAAAGCACTATCACCACATTGAGAACAAGGTAATTACTCAAGACAAACTCATACAAAAAAGGCGATTTTTAAAGCAAAACCAGCTAACTTCAAACAACAATCAAAGTGAAGTTTATATATGTGTGAACAGACCATGGTGAGATTTAAGGAGGTTAAAAAAAAAGATAATGGAAATGATATAACATTTTATTGCTTCTGCTGAGTTAGCACATGGGGTGGCAAAATATAGCCCATGGGCCCAATTCACCCTGCTCCTGTTTCTGTAAATTAACTTGTGTTGGACATAGCCACACTCATTCATTTATCTATTGCCAATAGCTTATTATACCCTACAGTGGTAGAGTTTAGTTTTAGGGACCAAGATCACGTGACCTGCAAAGACTCTATATTTACTCTCTCTTCTTTGCTGAATAAAGTCTCTTGGCCTCCAAGTTAGAGAAATGGAAGAAGCAAGATCTTGCAGGGGAATAGGAAAATTCCAGCCAAAGCCCAGGGTAAGAAGCGGGATGTAAAATTAGGACAAAGCTGGATTGCAGGAAATGATGAACACTTGCACCATGCAAACAAAATAATTGTAACATATCCATCGTATTCCTCAAAATGAATTGAGACCACATAGATGAAATTATCGCTGTTCGATGTCAGAACTCCTAGATTTTCCTAGGAGATTTTTCTATCCTATAGATAGGATTTGCCATCCTATCTATAAAATGCTATTTTATAGATAGCATTATCTATAAAATAAACAGTTGGACTAGATAATCTCTACAGTCCCATTCAGACCTGAACATCCGCAACTCTAAATATTTCTTAGTATCTCCTGGAGTGTTTTGCTATCTTGCAGGAAAGATTACAAATTGTATTTATTTTATTACAAACCAAATGGAAGAAACACTTATGTAGACTGTTAAATTTTTACTACTTAATATATGTTGATCATAAAAGTTGATTCTTGTGGAAAGGACCTTTTAAAAATCTGAAATCACAGAAAAACTCTTCATTGGGAATTTCATTCACATTTTATGTTGATATATTTGTAAAGGTAAATATATTAAAACAGCAGAATAAATATCTTTCAACTGTGAATTCAAGAGCCAAAACTCATCATCACGCTCAGCTCATCCCCATTTCTCTCCATTCTCCTATGTCCCCCACATTGGTAAAGGGCAGCATTATCTACCCAGAAGCCAAGGCAAGGAACCCAGGAGTCATCCTTGGCTTGTTGGCTACTCTCTGCGGCAACTCCTCGAGGACCTGCGCAGTCTCCAAGTCCTCTTCAATATCTCCATATCCCCATTTCTCTCCGTTTCTGTTGCTACTCCACTACATTTAATCTGCCATCCTTTCTTTCCTTGGTTATCACCACGGCATACCTAGTTCACTTCTACCCATATTGTCCTCTACAAATGATCAGCTCTTAGAATTCACTGCTTTCAGAATAAAGCAAAACTCCCTTGAAATCATTTGCAAAGTGCTTCATGATCTTGCTCCCTACTTAGCTCATTAATCATTTGCCTTCTTTATCTATTCACTGGGTCACCAGCAATCTTTACAACACCTTTGGGTATGGCCTTGTTCGCCTGCGTGTCTTTGTACACACTGCTTTCTCACCTTGGAATGACTTTTCTGAACACTGACCAGTCTACATTCACCTGGCTGATTTCTGTATTCAGAAATCAACTTAGATGTCATCTCTTCATACAAGCCTTATATAACCCCATGAGAAAGGACAAAGTACCCGGACAGAGTAGTCCACACAATCCTGTGCCTGTTTATACCATAACATAAACAATAACACTCTGTTGTAACATAGTTGCTTGTTCATCTCCTCCACAAGACATTATATACACAATCTGTTAGAGTGTTTGGCTTACGCCAGGCAATAACAAATACGTTTTGAGGAAAATAAATTAATATCCAAGTTACTGTAATATTTTTAAATAGAAGACAAAAACTCAGTAGAAAGTAAAGGCATAAAAATATAGCCTATTTGAAAAGTGATATTCTCTACCATAAGAAAAATAGCTTTAACAGTATATGTGTTTAGAACAGTGTAATTATGCAATTCATCGTGATGACTTTACTACATTTTGTCATATTTGCCATGTTTTTAGAGTGGGGAAAATAGGAAATAATTCAATCTCAGTCGTCAAGCAGCAGTTAAAAAAAAAAAGAAAAAGAAAAAAAAACAGATATGCATACATACAAAAACCCAAATAATTTGATATGAATTAGGAAAAGGAGTAAAATTGTCAAATGAAACACCTGTGTTGCTGTTTGATCCTCTTCATTTAGGTGTCATTAAGCAATGTGTGAAAGGCACCAAGGAAAGAGGAATGGGAAAGAGGGAGGCAGAAAGAAAAAAAGAGGAGGAAGGGATAGACAAATAGAAGGAGATATGAGGAAGAGGAAGGGCAGGAAGGCAGAGGGGAAGGAAAGAGGTATCAAGAAAGAAAGAAAGGATGATTTTCTTTGGTTTTTATTTTTTTCTGATAGGAGAACTATCTGTAGGAGAAAAGCGATATATGTCTGCCCCGTATGTAAATTGTAGTTTTCACTCTTTTAAACAATGCAGAAATAGAAGGCCAAAAAAAAGAGCTTGTACCAGCAACTTTACTTCTAACAATAATCAGGTGGTAGGCTTCCAGGCTCCTTTCCACCCTGAGAAAGCATCCTACAATTTGTATTGAGTAAAATTCAGCTTTCAACACCTCTAAAGCCATTTTGTTCTGTATCTTTCATTTTGACTTTTTATCATGAATTCTCTGTGGTTTTCTTTACATCTCATAAAATTTTAGTATAATTTATATTAACTTTGTAATCGTATACTCTGATGATATGTGGAAGCATAGTCAGATATTTTTCAACTTATTGTCAGACCTTCAGGAATCATTTCTGCCAATTAAAGCAGGACATCTTACTGTTTAAGGCCTCGTAACCATCACTTGTGAGTTTCACAGATTGCAGAAATATATCATACATAATCTGTTTCAAATTCTTGCACCAAAGTCACCATACGTCACTTGTCAAAACTACGGATACTTAACCTCACTGCAGATCCACCAACTCAGAATTTCTGCATTTTTAACAAGCTCCTCAGAGTGATTTGATCAAGCTTTAAAATCTGCTTTCAGGGAGAAGCTGTACAAATTTAAGCCCCATTCCAATGATGTAAAATGCTAATAGGAAAAAGTAGAAGTCAAAGTGGATTTTGTAATACCATTAATATGATGGGCTTACTCTGTTTTATTCTGGAAATGGGCCAGTGCTTCTGAATATGTAGCTGGGGGTTAAACACTCGAAGAAAACTGGAATTCTGTGGAAATCTGAGAGAAAAGGGGACTGGATACAAATGAGACAAACAGCAGAGCCGCCATCCAGGTACTCAGTGTCTCTACCAGCCCGGGGAAGCTCTCAAGAAGAGAACATGGCATCGGTAAAGTATGCTGGGAAAGGCTTCGGTGCTTGTTTCACTCAGGGTTGTTTCTTTCTTATTTCCTCAGTTTTACAGCTGCTATTTGTATGACTAGTGTGGGTGACTGAATTGTGGGGAAAAGAGAGAGAGATCAGACTGTCACTGTGTCCATATAGAAAGAAGTAGACATAAGAGACTCCATTTTGTTCTGTATTTGAGATGCTCTTAATCTGTGACCCTACCCCCAACCTTGTCCTTGCAAGAGACATGTGCTGTGGTGACTCAAGGTTTAAAGGATTTTGGACTGTGCAGGGTGTGCTTTGTTAAACAAGTGCCTGAAGGCAGTATGCTTGTGAAAAGTCATCACCATTCTCTTAATCTCAAGTACCCATGGAAACGTACACTGCCAAAGGTCGCAGGGACCTCTGCCTAGGAAAGCTGGGTATTGTCCAAGGTTTCTCCCCATGTGATGGTCTGAAATATGGCCTCGTGGGAAGGGAAAGACCTGATCGTCCCCCAGCCTGACACCCGTGAAGGGTCTGTGCTGAGGAGGACTAGTATAAGAGGAAAGAAGGCCTCTTGGCAGTTGAGATAGAGAAAAGCATCTGTCTCCTGCCTGTCCCTGGGCAATGGAACATCTCGGTGTAAAACCTGATTGTATGTTCTGATTACTCAGAAAGGAGAAAACCGCCTTAGGGCTGAAGGTGGGATGTGCTAGCGGCAATGCTGCTCTTTATGCACTAAAAAGGTTTATGGAGATGCTTGCATATGCATATCAAGGCACAACACTTTTCCTTAAACTTATTCATGTCACAGAGATCTTTATTCATGTCTTTACTGCTGACCTTCTCCCTAAAATGATCCTATTATTCTGCCACTTCCCTTTTTCTAAGATGATAAAGATAATGATCAATAAATACTGAGAGAACTCAGAGACCTGGTGCCAGCATGGGTCCTCTGTACGCTGAGCGCCGGTTCCCTGGGCCCACTTTTTCTTTCTCTATACTTTGTCTCTGTGTCTCATTTCTTTTCTCAAGTCTCTCATTCCACCTAACGAGAAACACCCACAGGTGTGGAGGGGCAGGCCACCCCTTCACTGAATAATGGACCCCAAAGATATCTATGTCCTAATCCTCAGAACCTGTGCATGTGTTACCCTACACAGCAAAAGGGGCTTTGCCTGTGTCATTAAATAAAGGGTTTGGGGATGGGGAGAGTATCCTGGATTACTCAGGTGAGCCTGATGCAATCACAGGGGTCCTTTATAAGAGGGAGGCGGAAAGGAAGATAAGATAGAGGTGACATGATGACGGAAGCACTGGGAGAGATCGGAAGACACTAAGCCTCTGGCTGTCATGGTGGAGAAGGAGCCACTGGCCAAGGAGTGTAACAACTTGGAAACTGGAAAAAGCAGAGAATGGATTCTCCCCCAGAGCCTGCGGCAGAAAGCAGTCCTGTTCACACCTTGTCTTTAGCCCACTGCCACTGAACTTTATCTTCTAATCTTCAGAACTCTAAAATAATACATTTTTACGTTAAGCCATTAACATGGTGGTGATAAGTTATAGTAGCAATACAAAACTAATACAACAGGCACTGCAAAAATGAACACTTATTAGAATAAAAATTAAAGGTTCATATATTTGTTAATGAATAAAATATGTGGCATTAACATATTTGACAATAAAATATTTGAAATTAATCCATATCTACCAAGTGTTACTATCATATTTCATGCCATAATTGCTTTAACAGTCTGGTGAGTTCTATGAATCTCATCTCAGAGTATTTTTAACACATAAAATAACATCCATGGGAACAGAAGCCCATTAAATTGCAATACTGTCTGTACCCTAATTTATGTACCTTTAATACAAGGTAGAAATTATTTAAATGAAGAATAACGTCATCCTTTGAGTCAAAGATTTTATTTTATTAATAAGAATATGAAGGGTACAAAGGAAGTATTTTGCTTATCTGCTTCATTTAATCTGTCTGTGGATTCTATGTTAAAATAATGAATAATGACAGTGTCTGAAACACCTTGCTCACATGTATTAAATCTGCTATGTATTAAATCTGCTGGTCTGGAGGCCTGTCTTCCTCCAGCTGAATCTTAGACTCTCACCCTGCTAACAAAACTTATCTTTTGATGCCTTCAGGCACCTGATTATAGTTCCAGAGATTACAATGGTCAGAGGTGTAACAAAACCACTAATCCTAGAGATTGTAAAATAAATAAATAAATAAATAAAAAGTAGCAAACTACTTTCAGTTATAAACAACCATACAAAATACACGATTAGTGACTTATATCTTATATGATGTTTTAGTGTAACACATATATAGAACAACGAATCTACACGGATTGAGATTAACTCTGTATGCTTTTCTAGATGCACTAGTCATTCTATTCATTTGCCAACGTCAGATTTATTTTTTGATATTGACATTATATGCAATTAGAAAAAATTATAAATGAGTATGCCTAGTTACTCAAATTAGACATACATACTGTACATATAATATGATTGAGTATGTTAAAATGTAGAGTAACAGGTGATTGACTACATAGAAAAAGTAAAATTAGGTCCTCACCCTACACTGTATATATAAAAAAAAATCTAATGGAATATAGCAGCAGGCATACAAGTTCAACTAAAAACCATAGTCGTCTGTATATTTCTACTTATCTGATGGAAAATACCAAATGGCATTCTAAGCAAAAATCTTGAGAGGAAGTTGATAGAGCTAACAATATAAAAATATGTAAATAATATCAATATTTATTTGTATAAACATAAAATATAGACATATTTGTTTAAAATATAAAAATCTAATGGGGCACACTGTTTAAATAAATATTACATATTATGTTTAAAATTTAAAAATAGAGGCCGGGCATGGTGGCTCTCTCCTGTAATCCCAACACTTTGGGAGGCTGAGGTCGGTGGATCACCCGAGGCCAGAAGTTCAAGACCAGCCTGGGTTACACGGGGAAACCCAGTCTCTACTAAAAATACAAAAATTAACTGGATGTGGTGGCAGGCACTTATAATCCCAGCTACTTGGGAGGCTGAGGCAGGAGAATTGCTTGAACCTGGGGGTGGGGTGCGGAGGTTGCTGTGAGCTGAAATCACACCATTGCACTCTAGCTTGGGTGACAAGAGAGAAAAAATTAAATATTTCACAAATTATCATGAAAAAGATGATACAACTAATAGAGAAACAAGTGAAGAAACATACACAGTTCAAAAAGAACTATACATGAGCATACTTACGATAAATTCTATCTCAGCAATATCTAAGAAACACTAATTAAGATGAAAGTTAATTTTTTCTCAGAACAAAAAATTAAGCCCTAATTTTTTACCACTAGCATAGGATAAAGAGAGTGTCTTTGTTGGTGGTGCTAATTTGACTACATGTACCAACTTTCCAAAAAGTATTAACTCAGTTTTCACAATTTAACCTAAGGGAATGATCAGAGATGTGCTGAAAGAGTTGTGAACAAAGGTTTTCATCTCCAACAAGATAGAATAATAGGAAAAACTTTTTGAAAAGAACAAAACGTTCTCATCTTTTATGAGTAAAGAGCAATCTGAAAAAGACAAATGTGTAAGTATAAATATCTAGAAAAAATACTGAGGAGACGTGCACCAGAATATCATGTGAGATTTCTGCTTCCAGGCAAGATGGCGTAACAGAACAGATTTATCCTCCCACTTGAAATGACTAAATATGAAAACAAAATGTGTGAAACAACAGCCCTCAGGACTTAGATAACAAGGAAAGGAAAGATAGTAATTTCTGACAAATGGGAAATGAATAAGATGAGCCCTAAAACTTCTCTCGACTACTGCTTGAGGAAAGTTTCAGACCACAATGCCGAGAAAGGAACTTCAGCCAAATCCAGGAATTGAGGCAACAAAACTTGGATGCTAGTAAAGTCAAGGTGAATAGAGTTATCAGGGCAGTGTCTAGAGACAAAGCAGCATAGGGAAAGCACACCACAGATCTGCAGGGAGTATGCCTTCAGAGCTTAGCTGACTACTACTCATCTGTGCCTTCACATGAAGAAACAACCTGAGACCAGGGAAGGAAACACCTCAAAAGATTAAAGGGAACAGTTCCTGGAGATCAAACAGCACTAGGAATAGAGCCTTTGCCCAACAGCCAGAGTAAAAGCCATTATTCAGAAGGCACTGATATGAGATTAATAAGAAAGGTCTTACCTGAGTGGAAGGAACAATTATCCCTATAGAAAATGAAGATCTAGTTCCATCTAGAAAAGTTTTAAAGGAACATGTGAAAAACAAACTGTTTCCACATAACATAACCATGTTTAGAATGAAGCTCTGGAATGATGGAAATACAAAAATATAGACAGCACCCCAATACATTCACATTGTTCGGCAATCAATTAAAATTTACAAGGTATATACATATATCACCTGTAATTAGTATAAAATCAGTTAATTGAAATCGATCCAGAAATGATAGAGATGATATAATTAGTAGGCCAGTATAATACAATAATGTTCACCACTGTATCTTATATCTCGAAGAAAATAGAGGAAAAATGTTTATTTAAGTAGAGATATGATGATATTAAAAGACAGAAATTGAACTTCTGAGCTAAAAACAATGATGTCTGAACTAAAAACCACACCAGATGGGACTGAAGGCAGATAACTTAGACATGGAAGGGGAAGAGATTAGTAAACTAACTTAGTGACTAGCTTTGCTTAGCTTTTCATTGCTGTTGTGAAAAATTACTAAAAACTAAATAGTATAAAAACACACATAAACATGTATTATTGATGCTTCACCAGGTTAGAAATTCAACAGAGGTCTTAATCATTGTATTAAAATAAAGGTATTGGAAGATTACATTCCTTCTGGAGTTTTTACAGAATAATCTGTTCCCTGGCTCTTTCCAGCTTCTAAAAGTTGCCCTCATTACTTGGTTCACGGTCCTCTCCCTTGACCTCCAAAGCCAGAAACACTGGGTCAAGTTCATTTCACATTGCACATCTTTGATCTGTTATTCTGCTTTGTTTTCACTTTTAAAAGCTCGTGTGATGGCCAGGTGCAATGGCTCACATCTGTAATCCCAGCACTTTGACAGGCCAAGCCAGGCAGATCACTTGAGGTCAGGAGTTCAAGACCAGCCTGGCCAACATGGTGAAACCCTGTCTCTATCAAAACTACAAAAATTGGCCAGGCATGGTGGTGGGTGCCTGTAATTCCAGCTACTCAGGAGGCTGAAGCAGAACTGCTTGAACCTGGAAGGCAGAGGTTGAAGTGAGCCCAGATCGTGCCACTGCGCCACTGCACTGCAGCCTGGGTGACAAGAGCGAGACTCCATCTCAACAATGAACAAACAAACAAACAAAAATTCATGTGATTAGATTGGTCTCATCAAGATAAACCAGGATAATCTCCCTATTTCAATATCACCTGAGCAGCAATATTAATTCTGTTGTCACCTTTAATTCCTCTGCCATGCCATGTAATATAACATGTTCGAAAATTCTGTATTTAGGATGCAAACAACATTGAGGTGCCATTATTTTACCTACCACAATGACATAGCAATATAATCCATGCAAAATGGAACACATAAAAAAGAAAAGATTGAAATAAATGAACTGACCATTAGTGAGCTGTGTTATAACTTCAAGTGATCAAATATATGTATAATTGGAGTCCCCAAGGAAGAGTAGGGCAAGATAGTATTCAAATAAATAGTGACTGGAATCTTCCATCTTTGCTAAAAATTGTAATCTTATGGATCAGGGAATCACAAAAAACTCAAAGCACAAGAAACATGAAGAGAGTTACACCAAGGCACATCATAACTAAATTACTTCCATCCAGTCACAAAGAGAAATGCTTAAAGGAAGCCAAAAACAAAAGACATATTACATACAGAGGAACAAATATAATGACAGCAAATTTCTAATTGGAAACATTTAAGTTAAAAGACAGTGGGAAAACATTTTTAAAGTACTGAAAGAAAAAAAAGCAACAAATTTTTTTTTTAACAATGCAAAAATATCTTAATGAAATAAGAGGGAAAAAATTCTTGTTCAGAAATATAAAAGCTGAAAGAATTCATCACCAGCAGGTCTACAATATAATAAATACTAAAGGAAGTCCTTTAAGCAGAAGGAAATTGATAAAGATATGATCACCTGGATCTATGAAAGAAAGGCATAAGCCCAGGAATGTAATTACATTGGCAAATAAGAAGGTTTTTTCTTATTTAAGTATCTTTAACAGGTTTAATGCATAGGTGGCACACATTTACCTATGTAGCAAACCTGCACATCCTGCACATGTACTCCAGAACTTAAAATAAAATATAATTAAATTAAAAAATAAATATATTTAAAAGACATATAACAAAGTACTATAGGGTTTATAATATACCTAAAAGTAAAATGTATGACAAAAAATCACAAAGTTATGTGAAATGGCATAATACCCCTTGAAGCTAGATGGTGTACTATAAACTACAAAGCAAGCACTATAATTACAAAACAAAAAAGAAATAGAAGTGGAAATTTAAAAATATTTTGAACCAAAGATGAAATGACAATATATTAAAATGTGGGCAGTACAGCTTAAGCAGTCATTACAGAAAAATTTATAGCACTAAACAACAATATTAGGAAGAAGAAACGTTCAAAAAATAATCTCAGCTTCCTCCTTAAGAAACAAAAAAGAAAGGTAAACTAAATTCAAAGCAGAAGAAAAAAATAAGTCATAGTAACAATTAATAAAATGAAATAACACATATACTCTGTATATTTTACATATTATATACACAGAATATATATTTACTAGGTATTTTAATTTAAAAAGCACAGCTCTATTTTCAAAATTTAAGAAATACATTTTTAAAAATCTCCAGCCTAATAAATTTAAAACAAAGATTACTTTTAATAAAGGACATATAATCCACAATATTAAAATGTAATTATACTGAAAATCCTAAATAAATCAATCAAAACCATTTCTGAAGAGGCAAAAATAATATTCTTCATCAAAGCCATGTTTCAGAAGTATGCACAACATGGCACCTTCAGGCATGTATTCATTAATTCCACAGACAATTATTAATTATCTGCTTACTATGAACTAATCCGTGTATTGGGATCCACTGAAACTGTAGTCAGCCAAACAGCCAATGCACAAAGCGGTCCTGAGCTTTTGTACTGCAGTGTGTGAAGACAGATGGATCTCAGCTTCCTCTGGACCACTCACTGTGTGTGCTGCGCCCCTCCACCTGAGAAGCTCACTTTGCCTCTTTTGATGGCATTTTCAAAGATGTTTTCCACGGGATAAGGGGTTGCTCTCTGATGACAGTTCTTCCCTATGGCTACATTCTACTCCTTCCCAGGACACAAAGACACTCTGAGTAACCTAGGTGTGTGAGTGTGCATGTGTGTTTGTCTGCGTGAGGGTGGAGGGTGGGTAGGGGAGAGGAGTGGAGAGCCTTGCCAGAAACATCACTTCTTCCCACTGTGCAGATCTGCCTTTTGCTCTGGCCCAAAAGACCACACTTAATCACACAACGTGGCCTCCTTTGCACTTCGTAAATCCTATGTTCTCACTCCAATTGGCTCCCCTTTAAATTCCAGGAAAAAAAAATTCAGTAAGTTTCACTATTTCCACATCTCTATTTTGATCTGAGTTTAATCTTTTATCCCAGGGTTGCTGGGCTTTTAATCAAGTGGTAGGGCAGATATTTTTTCTTCATGGACCTAACTCAAGTATTATCAAGTTCCTGCATAGGCTTCATGGCAATTAAGAGGCTGAGATGGCAAACACAGAGAACATCTAGAGAATGGTGTGGCCTAGAGTTATCAGTTAGCCTAATTAATATCAATGTCATCACTCTCAAATCACTATATGTATACCTTTTGTTTTCAAATTTTTCCCACTAAATTGTGCCTTTTTAGGGCTTATGACTCATTGAATTTTATATCTTTAATATCTTGCAAAATATGTGGCAGGTAAAAAGTAGTCAATAAATATTTACTAACTAAATAAAAATAATCATTAGTTTAATCTAAAGGCTTTGGACTTTATTCTGATTTTATCAAGCATACCCCAAAATAAAACTGTCTTGCTCTTTAGCTTTAAAAATTGTTGAGAAACTACTAAAAATCACATAAACTTAGTGAGGAAATTAAAATATCTTTTTCATAGGTCAGACTAGGAAAATATGGTACCCTTCCATTTCCTCTCTAGTACCTTACATAATTAGGATTCACCTAATGTGAGTTCCATCTGCAAACCTCAGAATTCCTCTGACAATTTTATATGTAAAATTAGACCATTTTGGAAATGACCCTTAGACATTGCCACTTATGTTTAAACTTGAATCCTTTTAAACATGAGTTTGCTTTTCAATGCATGAAGATAAAAACTAAAATTGGACAGTATCTTAGTGATAACTGGGATCCTCAATCTTCTATGTCCAGAAATGATTTGTTTTCTTCTTTTATGTCTTAAACAGTGTTATTTATTTAAGGAATCATGTTCACAAACACTTGTTTATGTCGTGTATTCAGTTCTTGCACCTGCTTCTTTGAAATATCAGTGGAAGGAATGCATTAATAATTCCCTGAGCTGTTATATTTTTTACTGTTTTTTGGAAACTTGTGAACATTCAAACATAATTTGCTCTCAGAATTGTCCAATTTGAGTAACCTCACAAATATGTTCGCTTAAAACACCTGTGTCCTTCAAAAGCGTCTTCAGCAAGATTTTCTCAAGAACTCCAAATAATGGAACTATCACTGAGTGTGAGTTGTCATTAAGAAAAATTATTTTTACCAAGTTGCTCGTAGAATCCTCTTGGTGTCATGATCTGTGAGGAAACTTGTGCTTGGAAACATATATTGGTATTGTCTAAACATGCATCTGGGGTTAATTAAGATAAGCTTCCACAGCACCAGATATAAGATGAAAATTAACCTCACAGCTTTGGGATGATGCTTACCTTGTTCCCATCCACAAGGTCTCAGTAATACCACTGTTTCAATTATTTATCTTTTGCTACCTGACACATCACAGTAAGGCCAGCTGGAAATGAGATAAAAATGTCAACTAGATCCTGCTGGCAGAGCGAAGTCAAATGTGATGATTCCTCCATACAGTTAGTTTCTGACTTGGTAGATAAGGCACACCATCCCCTTTGTCACCTATTTGTGATTTTCCATGTTCACAGAACAGATTAAAATTACATTTTTTTAGCTTGCTAATTTACATCATTATGCCCAATCTTTCATTGTATCTCCCCAGAATGGTGACATCAAATTTCACCGCTAATGTTTTCAGTGCTTTCATTAGTGAAACTGATATTGGTAAATAGATGTGCTGTTTCTGTAAATTTTTCTTTACAATTAAAAAAAAGAATAAAATTACCTACAATTACATTAAAAGAATAAAACATGATGGTAATGTTAAATTAAAAATAAATAAGATAAATTCAACTTTATCTCAAAAGATCAGCTAGAAATTTGAGTCATATATAATCACAGGAATAAATACATGAAATAACATGTCATAGATTTATTCAAGAACCAAGGATCAGAGAGGCACCCAGTTAAAGTGACCATTTATTAACTTTATTTTCAGTCTCTTTGATCTGATCACATAAAAAATTTTAAGATTTGCTAAGATGCTTGACTTATCCAGAAAAGTCAATACAAGCAGAAAATAATAAATGTGCTACAACTTGGAAAAACAATACATTTTGAGAAAAAAAATGTAGATGTTTTAAAATGAAAGATACTTGTCTAAGACTTCTAAACTTTTTTTTCAAAAACTTTTAATTTCATTTGTTAATACCAAATGCAAACATGGGCCCTATTATTAGCTGTTTATTAAGAAAATAAACTGTGGAAATGCAAATGCTCCAAGGTAGTTTCAAAGTCAAAAATTTCTCCATAACCCTCATGTAGAGATCTAAATATTTCCACAGACTGTCCTACAAATGCACTACTAGAAATCGTAACTATGTTAAAACAATGATCCTAAAATATTCTGTAAATTCAAAAGTTCACACAGGAGGAGAAAGACTAAAAGCATATGACATAATTAATTAGTGAGCGTTTTTCTTTTCTTAGAGGATTTAAACACATCTAGGTACTTTTATTTTGCACACAAATTGCAAGGCTATAAACTGTAAAGCACAAACCAGCAGAAAGTCTATACGATTAAGAAACTAAACCGGTTTGAAACTGAGGTGGAATTTGAATTCTGTATATTTTATAGAATTATAAAGATTGTGAAAGTGTGTGGCATAAGTGCATATCCACACACACACAAACATTGACTTAATGATGTCTTAAATCCCAGAAGAAATATAGAAGGAAATAGTGGTGGTCAGAGTTACACTGGCCCAGAGGAGCAGGGGTAGGAACTTGGAATGATATGACTGTTTCCAAGACCTCCAACTTTGAAAAGAGGAATTAATAGCTATAGAGGATGTGTGACAGCAGAATTTCTCAAACTTCTGGCATGCTATTTGTCCCAAACCACAAAATGATGTGTAAGCACTTCAAGAAAATCTCAGGAGTAAAAGAAAATGGTTTCTACTTGCAAAAAAAAAAAAAAGGATCTGACAATTTGTCACCTTGGAAAGGTTCCATTTCATTTTTCATGAACTTTGTTTTTTAAGTGTGAAGCAGAGAAATCTTCATACGCCACAGTGCATACACTCGCTTCATATTCACAGACTAATTCACAGGAGGACGTATGCATACGTTAAACAACCAATGTGCAAGGTTGAAGGGTTCAAAGGTTGTCTTCTAGTAGTTTTATTTATTTTATATGAGTTTAGAAACAGAGAATTCTTCTTAATGTATAACAAAAATATGAAAGCCCCACTGATGCTGTTGATGTGTTCTCATGTAACCATGCAAGAACAGCTTCTTAATCAGTTGGTCACTGTTGCAGCCCGAATTAACAATTGTATAGAACCACACGGCATGCATCTTCTTGCGTGTTAGCTTTTGTTGGACCAAATTAGGCCATTGTATACTACTTATTTTAATCTGACTTCTAAAAACCATTTTTTACCTTCTCCCTCATTGTCTCAAGTCTATTGCTGTAAAACAACTAAAATCATATGGTAAAGTACATGGATTATTGAAAAATAAAAGAACAAAGTACACATAGATATACTCAATTTCTAAAAAATCAATAAAGATTTAATACTATCTAGAATATTGATCTCTCCTATTTTTCAACTCTTAGTGTCCTAGTTATTTATTTCCCGTATTTTACTACTTTGTTTTATATATTCTCATCCTCTTGTTTCTTGTGTGCTTTAATATAAATAAGTTATCTGACAGCTGGTTGTAAGATTCCTGCAGAAAGAAATTCAATCTCTTCATTTTATTTTGTTCAGTGTTTAGTACACTAGCAAATGCAAGTACTCAATGACATTTGCGCTTGATGTGATTACGGTGGATATATTCAATGGAGCTCCTCATGTCTTTCCCTTTCAAAGACCAACTCGTGTAATACCCTTCTTCCATTTATGCATTTCTCTGCTTTCTTTCCACTTAACATATATCACAAGAAGAGGACTGTTATTGTTGAATTCTACACTTCTTCACTGATCCATCCCAGCACATTAACTACACATGCACAAAAACACACACACATTTGCACACTAGAAGCATTTAAATAATTCATTTATAGTTTACCATTTTGTTTAGGTTTTAAATGCTTCACTGTATGATTAATGAATTTGTATTGGAGAGTAAGAAAGACAGCTGTTTTGAATTAATAGATTAATGTTCAAATGATGTCTGCTACAATCCTACCTTAATTTACACACACACACAAAAAGTATTTAAGATAAGAGTGATTTGGTTACTGAGAAAAACCCTCCCTAATTGGGGTCTTAAAAGATCATCAATTTGAAGGTGAAGCAAAATTAAATATGGCTATTTTCCTTGTTTTCTCTTATTGAGTTTGATCTTGTGCTGGTATTTCACTGAATCTCGGTAATCACCTTCCTAGCTCTTCTGAAACAATCTATTGTGGGGGATTCATATAAGTATAATATGTGCCAGGATGTGCTTACGTTCAGGCATTTAAAAAATTATTTTAGAACGTATCTTTCTAAACATTTTTTCAAAGAATCTGCTGCACTGGACTTTGCACAATACATGATTGAAACAAATAATATTTTTATACATATACCACATAAAACGCATGCAATGTTATTTCCCTACAGTGGTGGTCATCACAGCCAGCAGTTGTGAAAGCACATTATCATCTAGTGGCCACCAACTGATAATAAATGGTTTCAGTAAAACAGATACTAGCAAAGCCCTCATCTCTCCTGTTGCATATGGAGTTGATTGATTATATTAAATAAACTTGGCATGTGATTTTCATGTTGTAAAATCAAAATAAAATAAATGATCAATCATTATTATTACCACCATTATTATTCTCAGATAGAGTCTCATCCCATTGCCCAGACTGGAGTGCAGTGACACAATAATGCCTCATTATAGCCTCAACTTCCTGGGTTCAGGTGATCCTCTTACCTCAGCTTTCCAAGTGGCTGGGACTATAGGTGTACACGACCACACTCAGCTAATTTATTGTATTTTTTACAGAGACAGGGTCTCAGTATGTTACCTAGGCTGATCTCAAACTTCTGGGCTCAGGTGATCCACCCACCTCTGCCTCCCAAAGTGCTAAGATTACAGGCATGAGCCACCATGCCCAGCCTGATGAATTATTTTTAGTAAAGAGCAAAAATAAAATGTACATGGGACATCCCTAGTAAAATGTCTGTAAGTGGGAAAGAACTAAAGACACAAAATTTGAATCAAGTTATTAAAAACCCGTATATAAACACATGTTCCTGCATACAGTAAGAGGTGATCTTGGGAGTATAAACTGCCCTCATATTAGCCACTATTTCTTACTGTCTAATAAACTCAAAATCTACTTCTAGTAAAGAAAGAAGGACATGTGTTTTTAGGATCAAAACAAACTTGAACTTTCAAGAAAAGTGGAAAAAAAAGAGGAAAGAAGAAGTGACTATTATTTTGGTTCATTGTCTAGTATGTAAAACAAGCCTTTGATATTTCAAACTCAAAAGAAAAAAAATTTTTTTAAATTGTTTCTGATAAGAATTATATACTCTGAATACAATCACCACAGTCAAACCAAGACAAAAACCATCAGATGTCCCAAATCAAAGCTATGCTCCTAAGAAGCAGCTGCAGTATGCCTGGTCATATAACCTGAACTCATCAATGAAACAAACAGCACAGCAAGCCTGGGAGCAAGCACCCCTACTCCACCACACACTTTCATCTCCACTCAGTTCGCAGATTATGTCTGTCATAAGAGGAAAGAAAAATGCCTTTGTTCTCTTCCATGTATAAAAGTGTGCTGATAGCACCTCTAACTTCATAGAAGTTGACTTTCCCCATGAATAAATTTAGTATCTAGAAAAATTTATCCTAAATCCATTCCATGCAGTCAATGATATATAAAGCCTGGCATTTGTACAACCAGATAGCACACCAGACATCAAGAATAGCTCCTAAGCACTCAAATTTATGAAGCAAACACTGATAAAACTAACAAGAGAAATAGAACACAAAAATAGGAATTTCAATACCCCGATTTCAGTAACGGATATGACATCCAGACAACAAATCAATAAAGAAACAAGACTCAAATAACATTAGAGATCTAATAAACCTAGCAGGCATATACCTGACATTCCACCCAACAATAGCAGAATAATCATTTTTTCAAGTACACATGAAACATATTCCAGGAAGATCACATATTAAGTCACAAAAATAATAGTAAATTGTAAGACTGAAATCATATCAAGTATCTTTACTGACTGCAATGCATTAAAACTGAAAATCAATTGGAAATCAAGAAAAACTGGAAATTCACAAGTATGTGGAAATTAAACAACGCACTATTGAATAACCAAATGGTTTAAGAAAAAACCAAAAGGGAGATTAGAAAATATCTTCAGATATCTGAAAACAAAATACAACATATACAACATACCAAAACTTATGGATATAGCAGAAGTAGTGTTAGGAAGGAAGCACATAGTGATGAACACCTACATTAAAAATTAAGAAAGTCATCAAATAAATAATGTAACTTTAAACATGCAGGAACTAAATCGTGCAGGAACTAAAAAAAGATAACAAATTAAGCCCGAAGATAGCAGAAAAAGGAAATAAAGATTAGAGCAGAAATTTAATACAGAAAAGAAAAACAGTAGAAAAATATATAAAAATAAGTGTTTTTAAAAACTGTCAAGTTGACAAAAATTTAACTAGACTAAGACGAGAAAAGATGCTAATAAAATCAGAAATGAAAGAGAAGGCACTAGAAGTGATCAGTGTCATAATAGTCAAGAAGACATAACTAGATAGAAAGACATCACATATTGATAGAATAGAAAACTTAATATTGTTAAAATGTCCATACTACACAATCTATAGATTCAATAAAATTCCTATCAAAATTGCATTGACATTATTTATAGAAATAAGAAAACCATCCTAAAATTTATATGGAATCACAAAGAAGCCTCAATAGTTATTACAATGTTGAGAAAAAAGAACAAAAATGGAGACTTCACACATCCTAATTTTGAAACATACTACAAAGCTACAGTAATCAAACAGCATGGGACTGGCATAAAGATAGTCATATAGACTGATACAATGCAATGGAGAGCCTGGAAATAAGTCATAGAATATCAATATTCAGCCAGGCACAGTGGCTCACACCTGTAATCCCAGCACTTTGGGAGGCCAAGATGGGTGGATCACGAGGTGAGGAGATCAAGACCATTCCAGCTAACATGGTGAAATGCCATCTCTACTAAAAATACAAAAAATTAGCTGAGTGTGGTGGCACATGCCTGTAATCCCAACTACTGGAGAGGCTGAGGCAGGAGAATCACTGAACCCGGGAGGCGGAGGTTGCAATGAGCCGAGATCGCACCATTGCACCCCAGCCTGGCTGACAGAGTGAGACTCCATCCCAAAAATAAATAAATAAATAAAATAGAATATTAATATTCAAAAATGATTATTTTCATATATTCATTGACATGATAAATCAACACAAATAATATGGTAGAGAGATATAACTATGAAAATCCTTTGTTTTAGAATATGTAAAAAGTAAGAATCTAAATATTTCTCAAATGTTATCACTCAGGATATTTAAAAATATTTAAAAATGCACACACACACTCACATATATATATACATATGCGAAAGAGAGAGAGAAACAGAGAGGAAGAATTGAATGTTTAGACCTTTAGGAAGAAAAAAACTGTGTGCAATCCTAGTCAGAGGGCCAAAATTCAGGATGAATGGACTCCATGCCAGTCTGTCATGGTACACTGGATGGGAAAGGGAATTGTTACAGCTATAAACATAAGTGGGTAGAGACAATGAGTAATTTTGAACATCAGACTGATAACCTTTCATTTTTGTTAATAGGTAAGTAGTCATTTTAAACACTATTTAGGGTAGTCAGTACTTATAACATCTAATTCTGCTACTGAGACTTTAAGAAGTTGGAAAAATATACACTATCCAACCATGGCAATCAAAGGCACACAAATTTATGTAAGAGAATCTCGAGTTTGAGTCTCAGTCACCAAATTGCCTCTCTCTACCATATTATACAACGATTATTCATGTTTCCTCTCTTCCTAATTAGCACAAGTTTCATGAGGTTGAAAAGAAGAGTAATAGAAGAAAGAAAATGAAAATATTTAATCTTTGGGAGTAATCTTCTACACTTACTACAGGAAAATGTGACTAATTCTTCATGAGGTTAATAAAATTTCCCTTAATTTCAAAGGAGGAATACAATAGTGGCAGACATATAACCTGCAACCAGAAAACCACTCCTAAACTCTTGTCATATTTCACCTTCTTACTAAAGGGGCTTACACACAAAAGCCTGCCTACCTAGGTTCCGATTCTTCTTGGTATAAATGTGACTGATTCTAACACCTGAAATGTAAATAGATGTAAAAGGAAGACTTCAAAGGATATTCCTGGGAAACCCAGTGAAGAGAGAGAGAGAGAGAGAGTTGTAAACATGAGTATATGAAACATACATATCTTGCTCAAGATGTGATGCCTGGAGCTTCAGCAGCCATTTCGTGCCCATGAGAAAAATACCAACAAAATTACTGGGTCATTGGCCCTAAGAATGTTTAACTGCTCCACCAATACCACCAAAAACCTTGTTATGTGAAAACTCCTTGTTATGTGAGAAAAATAAACCCCTATTATCAAGTCATTGTAACTTAAGCTTTTTGTGTTACTTGGACTTGAGAATTTATTCCTGATCAATATAAAATTTCCCTTTAAAAGCTGGCATTGTTGAATAAAAATAGTCTAGTGTGGATGACTCTGAAGAATAACACTGTTAAAAGTTAAAAAATGATATGAAGAGCCATTCAGTTTTCAGAATTATGATCCAATACATGGAGATAAGTTTGAGTTTGTCATGCATTTGACACAAGGCCAAGTTTCCAGGCTGTTTATGTTGTACAACAAAAGAAATAAATGTTTCAAAAAGTAAAACTTTCAAATAAATAAGCATTATTTCATATATTTTAAAAGTTAGAACCACTAATTGAAGGCAGCTTCAAAATATATAAGTTCTGTTTTAAAGGTATCAAAATATCTATACTTCATAACATAGAGAGATTTTTCAATGATAAGACAACGGTGGTAAACATGTATCCAGATCTTCTCAAAAACGCTCATTAATTACGGTTCAAAAAATGAGAAAGGGGCTCAAATCATTAGACACATCAAACACTGAAGCTTTTAGCTAATATACTTTTATTTTCTCATGTTATATAAAATTTTAACAATTGTCATACACTAGAAGATGAATATCATCCTATTGCATTTTAAGTGAATTGAAAATAATATGTATCAGGTACAGTTTCTCTGTCTTTGGACTCTTATCCAACCAGACCCTGACTGTTGGAGATTAAGTGACAAATATTGAATATCTCTTAATGTCAGTCTCCTGGCATTCAATTGAATGAAAAAAGCCTTTTTATTAAATAATACTTTTTCAATAACATTAGCTCAACTTCCTGAAAACTCTGGAGAAGTTTAGCTCAATGTGAATGCAACTTTTCAGGTGTAATAGAGGAAGAAATCACTTGTGGCCTTCACCCAAAAGTATGACAGTTACTGAAGAATAAAAAGTTTAAAAGTTAAATAGTAGTTTTTTTTTTTCTGGAAGATTACACTTCTCGTTGGTGTTTTAAAGAAAATAGACCATCATTCAGTAGTGCCACAACTGCTTAAACAAACTTCAAGAAGCGAGGTACATTAACAGGAAGCTGTCATTGCTATGTACTTTTATAAGTAATTCAACTACTTTAAACTGTTTTCTAAAGTGAAGAATGCAGAGTAGAATTTTGTGCTGTGCTTTGAGTCTATTCTCTGTTAACCTTTCTCTGAAAAGACATGCCAGACATTATTTTCAGACAATTGTTCTGTTCAGAGAAATACTAAGAACAAATAAGCATTTACACTTGAAGTGTGAAGAGCATTTTAATGGTGTTAGAAATAATTTTGCTTTGTGAGCTGCAGGTCTAACAAAAATAACTAAAGAAAAATAGTACAAAATGTGATGAAAAGATATTTAGATTTATCACTGAACTTCGTCTGCTCAGACCTTTCCTTTCACCAACTGATAATAAATGTCATATATCCTTCATAGTCGTGTCCTGAAAGAAAAAGTAGCTCTGCATTGAGGTGTAAGGTTCTTCATCTTTTCAAAAATGACAGACATTCCAAATAAAAGATTGAAGGTCTAAGATGTTAATCCTTCAATGTTGAAAAAGAAAGTTTCAGAAACTTGGATATTCTCTCTCAATGACAAATTATCTTAATGTAACCGAGATAGATAGAATCTTAGCTTCTCGAGTAATTGAAATTACAAATAATATATATCAGGTAATATTAATTCATCCTACCAAGGATATGCTGAAAATCTGTAATGCAGGTTTTACTGGCTGCTTTAAAACAATAAGTGACTATATTATTTAGAGTAGATTTAGGTTCACAGCAAAATTGAACATACACTGTAGAGATTTACCATTCGCCCCCGCCCCCATCCCCATTGCCACCTCCCCCACTATCAACATCCTCCACCAGAGTGGTACATTTATGACAATTGATGAATCTACATTGACACATCATTATCACCCACATTCCATAGGTTATGTTAGGGTTCACTCTTGGTGGTGTACATTCTATGGATTTTGACAAATATATAATGACATGTATCTACCATTACAGTATCATAGTCTGCACGTTTACTGCCCTAAAAATCTTCTGTTCTTTACCTATTCATTCTTTCCTCCCACCAACCCCTAGAAACCATGGATCTTCTTATTATCTACATAGTTTAGCCTCTTCTAAAATATATCTTTCATATACTTGGAATGATACTAGTCTTTTCAGATTAGCTTCTGTCATTTAGTATTATCCTTTTAAGTTTCCTCGCTGTCTTTCTAAGGCTTAATAGCTTATTTCTTTTTAGCCTTAAATAATATTCCATTGCCTGGATATAGTGCAATTTACTCACCCACGGAAGGACATCTTGGTTGCTTCCAAATTTAGCAATTACATATAAAGCTGCTATAAATCTTCATGTGCAGGTTTTTGTGTAGACACAAATTTCACCTCCTTTGGGTAAATGACAAAGAGTACAATTGCTAGATCATATGGTTAGAATATATTTGGTTTTTAAAGAAACTTCCAATTGTATCCCAAAGTGGTGGTACCATTTTGCATCCCAACCACCAAAGAACAGACTTCTTGTTGCTCTATGTCTCTGTCAGCATTTGGTGTTGGCAGCATTCTAGAGTTTAGCCACTCATATAGGAGTATAGTATTTCATCATCATTTTAATTTGTATTATTATTGTTTTGCTGTTTAAGTATATATGCAATTAATGAACTTAAATCTTGTAATTGAAAAGACAAACATACAGACATAAAATAATGATCTAATGTCCAAAGAAGAATATGATTAAACGTCTTTCTTGGGGACATATTCCACCGAGGGAGGGTGATATAATGCAATGATAAAGAATATGCATTTCTCGTGGTGGCAGGCGCCTGTAGTCCCAGCTACTTGGGAGGCTGAAGCAGGAGAATGGCGTGAACCCAGGAGGCGGAGCTTGCAGTGAGCCGAGATCGCGACACTGCACCCCAGCCTGGGTGACAGAGCAAGACTCCATTAAAAAAAAAAAAAAAAGGAATATATACTTCTAAAAATGGAGCTACCCTTTATCCCAACAATCCCACTACTGGGTACCTACCCAAAGGAAAAGATACTGTTTTATCAAAAAGACACCTGCACTTGTATGTTTATTACAGCACTGTTCACAATAGCAAATTCATGGATTAAACCTAAGTGTCCATCAACAGTAGATTGGATAAGGAAAATGTGGTACATATACACCATGGAATACTACGAAGCCATTAAAAGAATGAAATCATGCCCTTTTCTGCAACATGGATGCAGCCAGAAGTCATTAACCTAAATGACTATATACAGAGACAGAACATAAAATACTACATATTCTCACTTATAAGTGGGAGCAAAACAAAACATACTCATGGGCATTCAGATGGAAACAACAGATACTGGGGATTCCAAAAGGGAAAGAGAAGGAGGGATTAAGGGTTGAAAAATTACCTATTGGGTACTGTGTTCATTATCCAGATGATGGAATGGATAGAAGCCCAAATCCCAGCATTATGAAATATACCCATGTAGCAAACCTGTACATGTACCTCCTGCACCCCTTGAATCTATAGGTTTTAAAAAAGAATATGTGTCATATGTTAAGATATTCAGGATTCAAATATATCCTCTCTTGCCTGATTCTCATGTTTGGAAATGGACCTTATCTCAATGAGCTTCAGTTCCCTAATCTTTAAAATAGCTTTTTAAACCAGTTTTTTACACCTGTTTTCTGTAAGACAGTTTAGAGTCTACGTCTCTGCTGGAGAAACTTTCTTTTCCCTCCTTTTCTCTCTCCTTCCTCCCATCATATCTTCCTCCTTCCTTCCTTCTACCTCTTAGGAAAAAATAAACATCCAACACAGTATTCTGCAATCTTTTCTACTCAGGCTAAATATCTTAGAAATAACCCCTTCAATTCAGTTTTGCAGCTGTATTCCAATGACTACCTATGTTTTGTGCTTTCTGTTCTCTTGTTTTCTATCTGTATTTGCATGTGCACACACACACGCGCGCGCGCACACACACACACACACACACACCAGCCACTGGAGCTCCACAATCAAATAGACTTCCCAAATAGTAGTAACTCAGAGTCTCATTGGGTCTTTATTCTTAACTAAGAATCTTCTAGACATCCTGACAGACCATCATGAAGTTCACCCATGTAATAGGCTTTCTTGGGAGTGCGTCTGTCTACCCAACAAGAACACACTAAAAACCAAGGGTTATTTGGGAGATGGTGATAGCATTACGTTCACTTTGTGGTAACTCATTGTGCTGTGCACTCATAACAAAATGCATCAAATTTAAAACATTTATAATCTGACTCTTGCTCTTGATCTACCAACCGTCTTCCCAGTTATCCAAGTCAGAAGTGTGAAAATCACTTTGCCTTCTGCATGTACCTTTTCTCAGTTATATTTTCCCTTGTGCCTCTGAAATGTCTTTTGACTCAGACACACTGCCCAATGTCAGCCTGCTCTGATTGGTCAAACCTACATAATCCCACCAGCATCTCATTTCAATGCCCTCCCAAACAATTTTGGCCTTTGTCTCTCCCTCCTCTAATTTATCCTGTGCATCACCATTAGAATAATCTTCTCCCATCCCACAGCCAAATATGATTATCATGTCTCAGCTTTCCCATTGCCAAAATTCCAAAATGAGTTTGAGGCACTTCACAATCAGACCTCAACCAACTCTGCAGTCTCTTCTCCATTCCAGTGGAAAGTTACTCCATTCCAATTTCCCCAAACATCCCCAGTGCCTATCCTGTGTAACTTAAACTCTACCCAAGTGAACTGACATCTTAGTTCTGTCCATGCAAAACTCAGTATTACTGCAATTAATTCAAATGCCCTGTGAGGAGGACGGACTCCCACCCTTGCTCAAAGATCCTAGCAAAATTACTTATCACATCGTGTGCAGTACCACACAATATACATGTATGTGTTTCATCATTTTTATATGTCAGTCTCTCCATTAAATTACAATAAGCTCTTTGAGACCAAGTCTCTGTCTTATCCATGATTAATATCTATTAAACAACAAAGAGTTGGGTCTCACTGGACACTTACGCTTATCAGTGTTTCAGGAAAGGGATTGCCATCTCTCTTAAAACTACATTTTACATGTTAGTCTCTTTGTCCTCCCTGATATACTTTGTTTCCCGGCCCTTAAGTTTTCTTTTCTATTTTGAAATCTGCTGGCTCTTCCTTGCTCCCCAAAACCCTTTCCAATCATTCTGAGCCAGAGTTGGCTCAAAAAACTTTGTCCAAGCTGTAGTCTTCCTGGTTTACCTCTTGTGGTCACCTGACTTTCCTTCTGTTTATTAGGGTAATTTTCTCTTTGTATGATGCTCATTTTTACTTCATTCTAAAAGAGTTAAGGCACAGTAAGTTTCCAAAAATGACACAATACTTAACCCAGCCTATGAAGTAAGTACTCAACCCCAGCCTATCAATGGCATTCCCAATTTAAATGAAATCCCTTACCTGATCTAGACCTATTCTCTCTTCTATCTACAACTAATCACCATCCTAACTTTAGTGATCATTATGATGAAATTATATAACTTATGTTTGAATATGTTATTTGATTATGTATAAATCTTATCACATAGCATGTCTTCTATAAACTGCCTTGCTGAATACTGTATTGTTTCATTCATATTCACATGTGTAGCTCAAGTTAGTTTATTCTTATTGTCACGTAAGACATAACTTATGTTACATATAATACTTTATTCTTATTTTGATTAACACATTTGTAGTTTTCTTTGTTTGCAAATATTCTTTTAAGAATATTCTTGTGGCCGGGCATGGTGACTCATGTCTGTAATCCCAGCACTTTGAGAGGCCAAGGTAGGAGAATTGCTTGAGCCCAGGGGTTTGAGATCAGCCTACACAACAAAGTGAAAACCCATCTCTACTAAATACAGAAAAATCAGCTGGATGTCATGGTGCACGTCTGTACTCCCAGCTACTCAGAGGCTGAGGTGGGAGGATTATTGGAGCCCAGGAGGTGGGGGCTGCAGTAAGCTGTGATCACTCCACTACACTCCCGCCTGGGTGTCAGAGCAAGACCCTGTCTCAAAAAAAAATTATATATATATATATATATATAAATTTATATATATATATATTCTTGCCTGTGTTTCCTTGGATACATATGTAAAAGTTTCTCTGGCCTACAATATGTACATATAATTGGTATTCTGAAGAAGTAGATATTCTTATAATATTTCCCTAACATACAATAAATACTAAATATTTTATTGGAATTAAACTGATTATGCATTAAATTCAAGAGAATTGACTTTTTACAATAAGATTCAGTAGTTCTCAATATAGTCTAATATAAAATGTTATAGTTTTCTTTCAAATATTGTGCACAAGTTGGCTAAATCAAGCATGTCCTAAGTGACATAATTTTTATTGCTCTTTAATATCTTTATATAAAATTACATTATATAAAGTTTCATATTTAAGATATAGAGATCAACTGATGTTTTTATATTGATCATATATCTAGCAAACTTGATCACCTTATTAAGAATATTAATTACATTAACTTAATTGATCACTTTGAATATTTTATTAGATTTCCCTCCTAGGACAAAATTATATTGTCTGTGAAGATGGGCTATTTTCCCTTTCTTATCAATTCATATACATTTTGTTTTATTTATTTACTTTTCATCTTGCTAGGATCTACACAACAGCAATCAAGAGAAGCAGTGTTGCGAAGCATCCTGGTCTTGATCCAAATTTTAACCAGAATACTTCCAGTGCTTCAACTTTAAGTAACACATTAGCTGGAAGATCTTCATAGTAACTAGTTATCACATTAAGAAATGTTTCTTCAATTCTGACTTGGTTAAAACTTGATTTTTAAGAAATCATAAATGTGTGACTGATTTGACAGAATCTAGTAACCTCATCAAATGTTTTTATTTTTATGACAAAATATATTAATGACTATCTAATATCAATACATTCTTGAATCTATGGAGCAAAATTAAATTTATTCATGAAGGATTATTTGTTGCATACAGTGTCATATTTTGATTGCTAATGTTTGTACTAGTGTTCACATTTATGACAGTGGACGAGAATGCTTTATTGTTCTTTTTTTAAAAAACATACACCTCATCTGATTTGGGTATCAGGTATCTAGTAGCTTCATGAAATAAATTTGAGATAATTTCCCATAAAAAGGCACAAAAAGTGGGAAACCTTGTTAGAAACAATATATATTTTAATGTATGTAATAACTTACTGTAAAAATACCTGTCCTTTTTTTTAACTTTGAATATTATGTGTTTAGTTGTGATAAAATTCATTATTTTAAACGTATTTGATCTCAGTGGTATCAGGTACATTCACACTGTGCATACATCACCTGCATCCATGTCCAGAAATTTTCATCTTCCCCAACTGAAACTCTGTCCCCATCAAATACTAACTGAGGATTTTATTTTTAACCAATTATGTTCTATTGAGTTTAGAATGTTGGTTTTAAGCCAGACGTGAAAATATCAAGAGGAAAAATAATGGAGGACTTTTTATTTGAAACAGAGGTCAATTTATCTGTATGATGTTAAGAAGATAACCAGAATCCAGGAAGTGTCTTCCACAAGTAAGTGTTTTGCTTATCTAAGATACAGAAACTACTGTAAAATCCTGGAGAAGAGAGGGTCCCTCAAGAGGAGCACCCCCTAGAATGTCTATTATATTCTACCAGAGCCGTCAATGAACAATTCACAGGGCCTACAAATTGGAAACTAACTTGAGTTAGGAAAAAAATAAAGTATTTCTTGTTAACCCAACTTAGAGTGCTGAGATTCAAAACCACTGCATAAGAATTAAAAAAAATAGATTTCTCATGATAAGATATTCTCTCGAAGGTTGAGGCAAAATTCTTTCACGATATGGAAACTTCTACTCAAAATCATAACAGGAATGGTGGGTCAGGAAAGAAGGTATGAATCTGGTATCAGCTACACTGGAAATATTTTCTTAAAACCAGTTCACAAGCTGATTACCTTGACACCTAAAGGTAGCCACTACATGTTAAGAACATTAATATCAACCATAACTCTCCAAAATTATTATTCCTCTCTAAATATTGGTGTCTTCTCAAACAAGCTTCATCTTTTTGGGATGCAATCTTGCCTTTATATACCTACTGTGCTTGAAATTCTAGATGGTCCATAGGCTAGCCATAGAGGACTCAAAACAGAAACTTGCTGTGTTGATGGTGATACTGAAGATGAAACTCAATCTTCTATTCCGAGCTTCAGGGGAAGAGACATAGCTCAGAAGTGTGTGGTAGAAGTTGGGTTATACTGCAGAACCGTACTTTTTTTTTTTTTTTTATCTCTCCCTAACATGTTTTTACCATGGGGCTTTAATATTTTGTATGAAGTGAATTTACACAGAACTAGTCATACCTCTATCTGAATAGCAGTAGAGGTTACATTCTAAAGACAAAACAATGTAAGCATTACTCATTGGTACTATGATTAATGCGGGTGCTTCTGTCTTTTTAGTTTCCGATATTTTCCCAGTTCACTTGTCTTTCTTCCAGGTCCAACATGAGTGATAAACAGGCTCCTATAGTGCAAAGTTCCTAAAAGAGCATACACTTTAGCGCAGAGTGAGCAAATTTTCCTGTAAAGTTTCAGATGGTGAATACTTAGCGCTGTATGTTTCTGTTGCAGTTACTCAAGTCTACTGTTGTAGCTCAAAAGGAGCCCTACAAAATATTTAAATGAGTCAACAGGGCTGGGTTCCAGCAAAAATTTATTTATAAAGTAGGCAAAGCGTTGAATTTTGTGCAAGAAACACTTTGTCCTCCTCTGCTTTAGTGTGAGGTGTACTCTTATGCTCTCACCTTCCCCTATGGGAAAGGAATGAGGAAAATTCATACGTCTGTTAACCTCCATATTTCCCAACAAGCTTCTCAGGTTGACAACTTAAGTTTGACTTACTCATTATTGAACAAAGTGATGCTTGAAAGCTGTCTCATCCAGTGACTTCTTTAAATGTATAATTTTGGCTGGGTGTGGTGGCTCACACCCGTAATCCCAACGATTTGGGACCCTGAGGTGGGCAGATCACTTGAGGCCAGAAGTTTAAGACCAGCCTAGTCAATATAGGGAAACTCTACCTCTACTAAAAATAAAAAAAAAAAATTGGCCAGGTTTGGTGGTGCACACCTGTAGTCCTAGCTACTCGGGAAGCTGAGGCAGGAGAATCTCTTGAACTCGGGAGGCAGAGATTGCAGTGAACCGAGATCATGCCACTGCACTCCAGTCTGGCTGACAGAACAATACTCCATCTCAAAATAAATGAATAAATGTAAATAAACAAATAAACAGTTAATTTTTAAGTCTAAGTGGTTAGGCCTTAGAGGACTGATTTGATTTTGATCGTTATTATTAGATTATTTATTTTATTGAGTTTTGCCTTATGGTCAGAAAATCGATTTTGATCTTTATTATTAGATTATTTATTTTATTGAGTTTTACCTTATGGTCAGAAAATCCAGGAGAAATATATTGTTGTAGAAGTCGCTGGTCATCCTGAAATGTTTATTACACCTGAGTGTTATTTGTAACATGAAGATAACACATGACACATTAGGGGACTAGGCATCATTGCAGAATTGCAATGTGTCTGCATTGAGTAATGTTTAACGTATATGGTACTGTTTCCCCCATAGCCAGGATGCATGGGTCCAGGAATCAAGGGGTGGAAGTGGAAGTGGCACCACTCACCATCACCCTTAGTGACCCACTAGCAAAATTTTTGCTTCCTGTTCCCGTGACACAACATTCTGCGGGCCTAGAGGTTTTAGTTTCAGAAGGAGAAATGCTGCCTCCAGGAGACACAACAATGATTCCATTACATTGGAAGGTAAGATTGCCACCTGGCCACTTTGGCCTCCTCCTACCTCTAAGACAACAGACTAGGAAGGTAGTTACAGTGTGGGCTGAGGTAATTGACCTGAAATACGAAGATGAAATCAGTCTAGTTGGCCGGGCGCGGTGGCTCAAGCCTGTAATCCCAGCACTTTGGGAGGCCGAGACGGGCGGATCACGAGGTCAGGAGATCGAGACCATCCTGGCTAACACGGTGAAACCCCGTCTCTACTAAAAATACAAGAAAATTAGCTGGGCGAGGTGGCAGGCGCCTGTAGTCCCAGCTACTCGGGAGGCTGAGGCAGGAGAATGGCGTGAACCCGGGGAGGCGGAGCTTGCAGTGAGCCGAGATCACGCCACTGCACTACAGCCTGGGGCACAGAGCAAGACTCCGTCTCAAAAAAAAAAAAAAAAAAATAAAGAAATCAGTCTACTACACACCACAATGTAGGTAAGGAATAGTATGCATGGAATACAGGAGATCCCTTAGGGTGTCTCTTAGTATTACCATGCCTGTGAGTAAGGTCAACGGGAAACTATAACAGCCCAAACCAGGGAGAACTACAAACGGCCCAGACCCTTCAGTAATGAAGGTTTGCATCACTCCACCAGGTGAAAACCAAGACTTGCTGACATGCTTGCTGAAGGCAAAGAGAATACTGAAAGGTTAGTAGAAGGAGGTAGTCATTACTACTAGCTATAACCATGTGACCAGTTGCAGAAATGAGGCCTGTAATTGTCATGAATATCTCCTTATTTTGTTAAGAATATGGTTGTGCATGTATACACTTGTACTAAGAAAATATCTTCATTTTATTTCCTTTCTTTTTCCTTTATCATGTGACATAAGATTTATTGACTTGATATCAGCATTTAAGTGTTGTTAACGCTATGTAATAGCATTTAGGTTAAGGATTAGTGCACTTCTGGCTGTACTAAAGATAGCTATATTATATTAGGTATAATCATGACCTTATTATTGTCTTTATTTAAAGATCATGTATGATTTCAGGAGGTGTATATGGGTTCAAGTCGACAAGGGGTGGACTTTTGATGGTTAATATTGTCAACTCCATTGGATTGAAGGATGCCAAGTATTATTCATAGGTGTGTCTGTGAGGGTGTTGACAAAAGAGATTAACATTTGAGTCAGTGGATTGGGAGAGGCAGACCTACCCTCAATCTGGATGAGTACCCTCTAATCAGCTGCTGGTGCAATTAGAATAAAGCCAGCAGGAGAAGGTGGAAGAGCAGATTTGCTGAGTCTTCCAGCCTTTATCTTTCTCCCATGTTGGATGCTTCCTGTCCTCGAACATCACACTCCAAGTTCTTCAGCTTTTGGACTCTTGGACTTAACACCAATGGTTTGCCAGGGGCTCTCAGACCTTTGACCACAGACTGAAGACTGCACTGTCAGCTTCCCTACTTCTGAGGTTTTGGGACTCGGACTGATCCACCATGGGCTTCCCTGCTCCTCAACTTGCAGACAGCCTATTGTGAACTTTACCTTGTGATCATGTGAGTCAATTCTCCTTCATCAACTCATTTTCATATACACATATATCCTATTAGTTCTGTCCCTCTAGAGAACCCTGACTAATACACCTAGGCATGATTATCTAACTGGTCCACAAGTGATAAGCTGATATGGGCAGTGTTTTTAGAAAGCACACTCACAACCTAAATATTAAACTCAGATCACCTGACCTGCAATCATTAAAGTTCATAGCTTCCAAACTGTATGCCAGAGGCCTGGCAGGCTGCAGTAAACTCACAGAGTGCATGGGAGAGTTTAAATTTTCAAAGAAAAAATAGTGATACTCCATACTTGTCTATCTCTATCTAACATTCTGTATTCCTGTCTTGTCCTTTTGAAATCTTTTACACCAAAATGTAAGGTGGTTTTTTTTTGTTTGTTTGTTTGTTTGTTTTAGCTCAGTAAGATTTTCTCTATTTAGTTAATTATAGATATTTCTGTTAGCTATTCCTTTCTAGTCCTGGAATTTTCATGATTTAGGTATTAGCTATTCTAAAGTTACCCATAATATTCTTTTTTTTTTCTTTTATCATTTCCATGTCTTCATCCTTTGCCTTCTTTTGAAATAAATCATCGGGTTACTCTTTTATATAATTTAACTGCTGCTGCTTTCCTTTCTAAAACTGCCTGCTTGTTATTTGATTTATTTCACCCGTATCTTTTTCTTTGGGAATTTGAGAATAGCTTTTCTCAGAGCCAGACCTTCAGTTTTTCCTAGAGCCAAGACTTCCATACAAAGGCAGAACTCCATGCCAATGTGGCAAGTAATCTTTTGGAAGTAGCTGTCTGAAATTATGTGATCCCATCCATCTATCCTACATATAACCGCTGAAATAGTCTTCAGAAAACACCATTTTAATCACACCATTACCTTGTTCAAGAAGTAGGTAGTGACTCATTGTAAATACATTTGGGTTGATGGTTATCCATGTTCCTGACTGTAATTCTTTGAGCACCACCTAGTTAAACTCATTTCATCTTTTAATTTCATTTCCAATATATTTAGAAAAATAAACAATATTCTCTCAACAAAGACTCTATAAACAAGTTATTAATGAAAGTAAAATTAAATGTATATTTGTCTTAATATGAATCTATTTTGTGGAGAAAACATAATTAGAAAACTTGTTTTTCAACCTATAAATTATAATACTAAAAATCCCTCTAGATATAATACTGTCAGTGCAACAAAAAAGAGAAAGGTATATTTGAAATTTGCCCTTAATTGTAGAAAAATGTTTTCCATTCTAGAAGCAACAATTCCTGCTACTACTGTGGGATCCATCTAATTTATAAATCCTTTACACTCGTAGCTAGTAAACTTTAGTAATTTTTTTCTATAATGGTCCATGTTCAAGAAAGCATCACTTCTAAACAGTATTGAAAAAAATAATTTAAAAAAACCGGGATGATATAAATTCCCCAGATAGCAAATTAACTAGCTCTGATCTTGGCTAGTTTTGCTTCAGGATGAAAGCATGTGGGGGGGAAAAGAATTTTGTTAAACTTTTCAGCTTCATATCAAACTAAATGCTGTCTTGAATGCCTTCACTGTGTAACATAGTATAGATCTGCTTCAGTATTCAAGAAGCATAAATTCTCCATCTGGATTATATTGTAGGTGTGAAAGTTTATAGTTGAAAGACATGTACTTGGCAAAAACTTAAAATTACAGGAAGCTTTTTGAGTAAGTGAAAGGTGAGAAATTACTACAGTCAGAAGATCTGAATATCTGATTTCTTCATTTTGAGTTTTACAGTTTTCTTTACAGCACTTGGAAACTTAAAGGAGACTAAAATCGCTATGATTTTACGTTTATTTTCAAAAACTCTTCTTAGGAAACATTTTCCTCAGAAATAAAAGACTATTTCTTTATAAGAATGCTATTAAATACACAGAAAAACTTGTACCTTAAAACTTGGAAAATATTGAGAGTCAAGACCAAAAAGGAGGGAAAAATGAGAGCATATGAAAAACCAGGCATTCACAGGAGTGTATGTTTCCCAAGCTACATTTCTGTAAGTTTCAAAACTTTAAAGCAGAATGGCTAAGATAATATCCTAAGGCTAGAATTGGAAGGTCCGCCTGAACACAAATTTCCCTGAAATCCTTGCACTAATTCAGAGCTAAGGGGTGCAGATCCCTGCACACAACCAAGTCAATCTCTCAGGCTTTATGCCATTGACCTGTGATCACATCCACTTTTGTACAAATGATTCCACATCTATGACAACAATCCACGATGCTCCTCCAACTTGTATTTCCAACCCCCTACTCATACCTCTCAAACTGGATGTTTCAGAAACACTGCAAACACAAGTACAGAAATTAACTAGTTATGTATTACATTCAAATTTAACCTCTGTACGAATTCCTGTCCAGATAAATTTATAGTTAACTTGGAAGTCATCTTGAATTCTTTTTCCCTGATCACCTAAAATAATTCATTCACCCAAAACATTCCCATATATTTCTCACATTTATCTTATCTTATTTAAAACCTAGGTCACTCCATTAACTTGAAGTCTTACAATTTCTCACCCAAGTAAATAGCCTGTAAGTTCTCACAGTGGCTTCAATGTTGTCCAACTTTAAAAATTGTCTGATTATGGCACTTGGGGTTAAAATCCCTGCAGTGAGCCCCCAATTACCACAATATTGAAGGCAAAGTCAATGACAAATAACTAGAAGACTTTATGTCATTTATAAACATATAAGTAATATAGGCAATAATTATATGTAACAATGTTGTCTAACTTGTGGATATAACACAAAAAAAGGTATAAACCCAAACTACTTGGCAATAGTATATAATGTGAGGAAAATCACTGATATTAAAACAAAGACGTTTTATGTTTTAAAACAGAATGAAATCATTAATTTTGTACTATACTATCCAGGGGATCCACTGCATGTAGAGAACATGAGTAAAATTTTTTTCTTTCCCTGATCACCTAAAATAATTTTTCTGCTGAAATAAACTTTTCAAGAACATTTTAGTTTCTATGTCTCTCTCACATTTATGAGGAAAATTTCCAAACAAGTAGAGGAAAGATAAAGATAGTTATACTTGATTTAACAAACAATACCCTCTGAAGTATCAAGGAATAGAGAATAGAGAGGTCTAAGAATAAAGGATGGAAAAAATCTACTCCAGTTAAATGCTCAACAGGAGTCAGTTGATGCAGCCGTAATAATATCATATAAAATAGACTTTAGTAGAGGTGATGTGGTATAATTATATAATGATAAAAAAATTCATTAATGAGAAAAAGAAAAAATGTTCAACTTATACACTTGTAATATTATTGCCACAAAATATATATAGCAGAAATTGAAAGAAGTATAAAGATGGTACAAATCTATCATTAGAGTGGAAAATTGTAACTTCCCTTTATAAGTAGTGGAAGCAAACCATAAAAATAGATGCCGGAGAACAGCAATATTGTATTAGAGTCCAATCAAGAGAGAGAAATCGCAGGCAGCATGAACAGGGATATCTTAATATTACTCATTATTAACTATGACTGAAGGAGTATGACGCATAAAGTTAACTTTAAAGATTATAGGAATAGCAGATACAGGAGCACCCCCTACCTCTATGACTGAGCTAGAGTAACTAAAGAAGGAAAAATTCAGAGGGCTAAGATTGAGACCTTGTCTCAGAGGGCATAAACAGAGTCACAGAACAGGAAAGGTCACTGGGTGCTGGCAGAACCCACTGGGAAGCCTCCATCTGAGTTGCCAAGAAAAGCCAGCTTTCAGGAGGTATCACAGTACTGATGTTGCGAAGCCACCTAAGGAGGTGGTGAGCTGGGTGAGCTGTCTCGTGAGCAGGTGCCCCACACACAGTCCCACATACTGCAGGAGCCTGCTGAGAGGTGCTCACCAGGACCAGAAGGAAGAGCCCTTCCTCCTTCCATGTCCCTCAGGCCTCTGCTAACATAACTTACTACCAAGCAAATGTAGCTCCCAAAGTAGCTTAACACCATCTGATAAGAGAAAAAAAGAATGTTCTAAGGGGGCTATGGAGCATGAATTTGGAGCAAAGAGGCAATATATCTGTAACTGGCACAACAAGCCTGATCTAATGAAGACAAAGAAAACTGCACTTCATTTTCACTCTTCCATGGAATATTTCGGAAAATATAATTATAAAAGTTGTGTGATTTGGAAATTTTTAAAAAAATTGAAAATGCTTATGAGTCAGAGCAGGAATTATAATGGACAAGTTTAGAATGGACAGAGAATGGAAATCATATACATTAAGACTTCAGAATGCAGCTAAAACGGTTCTTATAAAGAGATTAATAGCTTAGTTTAAAAAGAAAAAGGCTCATAATTAACAAGCTATGCATCTAAAATATAAAGCTAGGAAAAGACTATCTAAAACCTGAACTATGTGGAAAAGAAATGCAATAAAAACAAAAGCAGAAATTATTGAAAATTTTAGAATAAAATACATTTTGAATGAAATTGAAAATAACGTTGCTTCAATAAAGCAAAACATTGGTTCTTTGAAATGCAATCCTGTGGTTTGGGAGGACAAGGTGGGTGGATCACCTGAGGTCAGGAGTTTGAGACCAGCCTGGACAACATGATGAAACCCTGTCTCTACTAAAAATACAAAAATTAGCCAGGTGTAGTAGTACATACCTGTAATCCCAGCTACTTGGAGGCTGAGGCAGGAGAATCACTTGAACCCAGGAGGCGGAGGTTGCAGTGAACTGAGATCACCCCCCTGCACTCCAGCCCGGACAACAGAGCAAAACTCCATCTCAAAAAAACAAACAAACAAACAAAAAATGCCACCCTATGGAAGGCTAATAAAATACATATTTTAAAAGAGCCAAAGAGATGAATAAGTAATGTTATGAATGATACTCTAAGAAAAGGAAGGAGAAGAACTGGGAGAAAGAAGGAGGAGCAGGAAAATGACGAAGAAAGAAGAAAAAGTTAAAAGAAGAAGTTAGAGGAGGAGGAGGAGAAGAACTATGATAAGAACAGATGATGACATGATGATGTTATTTCTTCCATTTTTAAATGAAGAGAAAAACCATAATATATTGTTAGAATTTGCCCTTTCAAATATCAAGACATCATAAATTTAAAACAGTTTAGATAAAGTGGAATTGGCACTGAAAATGGACAAATAAATTACTGAAATGCAGTAAAATGGGGTCTAGAGACTGATCAAATATATGTAGAAACTTGATTTAGGATACAGTGACAGTTGCAAACCCACGGGAGAATAAAAGATTATTTAATAAATGTTGATGTGGCTACTGTTTTATGTATGGAAAAAGATAAAATTCAATTCATCTATGACATAAAAATTTCAAATCTAGAGAGATTAAATATATAAATATGAAAGCATAATTAAGATTTTGAGAAAGGGGAATGATCTTTTAAGGCTATTTGCAAAGCACATCAAAACTAAGCTTTTTTTTATATTAATAAAAGAGAGACCATAAGAAGATATGCATGACAAACCATTGATTAGAAAATATTTGCAACCAAAGCAACAAAATAACCTCCAACAAATTAGTAATAATAACTTACAAAGACATACTTGTGGAAGACAACTTCTGGAATGACAGAATGAGGATCTCCATGGGCCTTCTCTCCAGGGAAACAACCATAATTGGTCACCACTACTTAAAAAGTAAAATAAAGTTTCTGAAAAATAACCTGTACAACAAATTTTTAAAAACAGAATCAGGAAAAATCTATTAAATCTTGATACAATCAATGAGGAATCTCTGGCACCTGGGCTGCCATCCACTCCTTCCCCACCCCCTTGACACAACATGAAGAAAGCTCCATTCTGGTCATGTGTGGCCAAAAATACATAACTTACTCTCACTCCAGCTGCCAACCAAATGCTTCAGTGTCTCCCCAGGAGTAGACCACCAACATTTCTTATGCCCCCAACTCTGTGTTTCAGAGATGACATTCTAGATGACAGTGGCTAGGAGTTCACCAAGCTCCTTCCTTCCTCCCAGCCCCTGCCCCCAGAGCAGCAGGCCTGGAACACTGAGGCCTGGACCCCCCTCGTGCCAGCTCACATCAAAAGACACAGCCAGGAATGCCAGAGGCTGCTGGTCCCATACATGAGAAAGAATGAAATAAAATAATCCTGAACTCTTCTTTTGTACCTATAGAAAAATTAACTTTTAAGTGGATCATAAACCTAAACATACATGCTATTAACTTCCAACAACAAACAGAAGAAAATCATTTTGAACCTGAAGAAAGCAAAGATTTCTCATATAGAACACCAAGAGCAGAAAGCATAAAAAGACTCGGTAACCTGGACTTTATCAAATTAAAATATTCTGCACTCCAAAAGACACTGACAGAATGAAAACAATAGCTCCACTAGAGAAAATATTTGCAATTCATATAGCTAGCAAAGGACTGGTGTCCAGAATGTGTTGAAACAAAACACTGTAACTCAATAACAAGAAGGCAAATAACACAATTCAACTTAACCAGAAGATCTGAATGGCAATTTTAATAAAGAAGATGTAAATGATCACAAGCTCATGAAAATGCCATTAGTCATCATGTAAATGCAAATTAAATTCACCAGATACTTTCCATATTCATTGATTGCCTAAAATTATAAATACTGATAACACCAAATTTTGGTGGGTATGTCTAGCAACTGGAACCCTCTTAAGAGTGTAAAATTGTACAAGTTGTTTTAGAGAACTGTTTCTTTTAAAGTTAAACTTCCACTTACCATACAACGAAGTAATTCTCATTCTAGCTATTTTCCCAAAAGAATGAACATGTGTGTTCACCCAGACTGATATGCCAATATCCACAGCTTCATCTATCCATTAATACTTTCTATAAAAAGTAGCCAAACACTGGATACAAATTAAATCTCCACTAATGTGTTCATGGATAAAGACTTGTGGTATGTACCTACATTGGAATACTATTCAGCAATATAAAAGGAGTAAGCCACTGATACTTTTATCAACATATACATCAACAAAAATATTATGCTGAGAGAAAGAAGTACATGTTGTATGGTTATGTTCATGTGAATTCTAGAAAAGACAAACTAAGCTTTAGTGACAGAAAGCAGAAGAGGAGTTTCCAGTGATGAAGGTAAGATTAATTGCAAAGTGACAGGAGGAAATTATTTGGGGTGATGGAAATATTCTATAACATAATTAGTACTGGTTATCTGAGCATATTCATGTGTCAAAATTACCCAAGCTATTCTTTTAAAGTAGATGCATTCGGTTGTGTGTAAATCATACCGCCATAAAATATGTTTTAAAAAAGAAGAAATAAGCATGCAGACTGCACAGATAGCAAGTTTGTTTCTTAGCATTTCCTATATTGCAAACACAAACCTTTGAAATTATTGAATTAAAAATTTTTTAATTCTGTGAAAAACATCCCTCAAGCTAAATAACATACTGCACAAAAAATAAAAAAGCTTAAAAAATCTTTTAAAACTTTGTGTTGGGAACATTCAATATCCTCTTTCTAGCGATTTGAAATTATATGATACATTATTGTTAACTACAGTTGCCCTATGGTGCTGTAGAATACTGGAATGTATTCCTCCTATCTAACTGTTCTGAATGTTCTCAACACAAAGAAATGATAAATGTTTGAGATGATGGATATAGTAACTACTGTGATCTGATCACTAAACCTTATAAGTATTGAAACATTACTAAGTCCCCATAAACACGTACAATTATTATGTGCTTACTTTTTTAAATTCAAAAATAAAATGAAGGGTACATTTAACCAAGCTTCTCCAGAAAAAAAAATAATCTTTTAAAACTGCTGCAAACCAAAACAAAGATTTTTCTGGAATAGAAATCTCGATAACTCAAAAGTGGGAGGTGCTTATTAATTATGTAAATGTTGCATAGAAATATTCAAAGGTTGTAACATCAAAAGATGAAAGTCTGAAAAACACATTTTTTAAACAACTGGTAGCTATTCGTTAGTTATACTGTTCAGTTAATGACAATAATCAGTGTGAAAAAATTTAATGTCATAAACTAATTGTATAAAAAATCACATGGCATATCAAAATTAACCTCCCAAATCATGGGAAAAAAAAAAAAAAACAGAAGCTAATTTGTGGGCTTTTGCACTCATACAATTGGGACAGTTTAAGCATATATTAATAATACTTATGACAATGGTTACATCACAGTGAATTAAAAAACAAAACCACGTATATATCATATACAGTAATGTTTATACAAAAAACAAAAACAGGAAAAACAGAATGCAAACTAATAAATATGTAGGGAAAATTAAAGTTGGAATAACATTCTATTACAAACTCAAATTTAATAATTGATTCAGACAAGAATTATCAATTGGTGCTAAAGTCATTGGGGGAAATATAGTTGAAGAATATTCACATGGTTTGAAATTAACATCGCATGAATAACTCATGAATTGAAATGCATAAAGAACGAAATTCAGTCTTACAATAAATAGATCCATGATCTCCACCTTACCAAGTGATCGAATTTTACATCACTAATAAGTGCAATTACTAAAATGACACCATATTATTTACATTTTTATTTTGTAACTAATCTGTAATATGTTTCTATCACAAAGAAATACTCAGATAAATTCAGAATGCATGGACTTAAATTTTATAGGGATATATTGCAGACAACTTGACTGGACTTTCAAAAATTCTGTGTAAGAGAAATGAAAAAAGTAAGACTGTTCATAATCCAAAGTGAATAAAGAGACTAACAATCAAATATGTATGTAATCCTGGATTAAATCTGGATAAAGAAAAATTGCATATATATTTTTTAGTTACTTGGAGGATCTGGATATGAACTACAAATTAGATGATATTCTAAAATTAATGTTAATAGTCTTAGATATAATTATGTTATTCTGGCTATGTAGGAGAATGTGATTATTCTTAGGAGACACAACTAATTGAAAGCTCTTGGGGGGGTGTGTGTGTGCATGTGTGTATTTATATGTGTATAAGAGAAACAAAAATGTAACAAAGTTTAACAAATTCTGACTCAAGCATTTTATGTTCATTTTTCTACATTCCTTAAGTTTGAATTTTTTCAAAAGTAAAGATTTTTTTGACTTTTAGTTTAGGTTCTGGGGGTACATGTACAGGTTTGGTACATGGGTAAATTGCATCTCATTGAGGTTTGGTGTACAAATGATCCCGTAACCTAGGTAGTGAGAATAGTACCTAATAGGTGGTTTTCCAACCCTCCTCCCTTTAGTAGTCCCCATTGCCTATTGTTGCCATCTTTATATTCATATGTATTCACTATGTGTGACTCCTGCTTATAAGTGAGGATATGTGATATTTGGTTTCTGTGGCTGCTTTAATTTGCTTAGGATAACAGCCTCCAGCTGCATTCACATTGCTGCAAAGAACATGATTTCATTCTTTTTTATGGCTGTGTAGTATTCCATGGTGTACCTACAGCACATTTTCTTTATCCAATCCAGCATTGATAAGCATCTAGGTTGATTCCCTGTCTTCACTATTGTGAATAGTGCTGTGATTAACCTATTAGTGCATGTGTCTTTTTTAAGCCAACTTCCTTTTATTTATTTATTTCCATAGTTTTTTGGGGAACAAGTGGTATTTGTTACATGAGTAAGTTATTTATTGGTGATTTGTGAGATTCGGTGCACCTATCATCTGAGCAGTATACACTGAATCCAATTTGTAGTCTTTTATCCTTCTCCCCAATTCCACCACTTCCCCTGAGTCCCCAAATTCCATTGTATCACTTTTATGCCTTTGCATCCTCATGTCTTAGCGCCCATTATGAGTGAAAACAAACGATGTTTGGTTTTCCATTCCCAGGTTACTTTACTTAGAATCATAGTCTCCAGTTCCATCCAGGTTGTTGCAAATGCCATTAATCCTTTCCTTTTTATGGTTGATAGGAAAAACCCTTCTAGACATTGGCTTAAACAAAGACTTCATGGCCAAGAACCCAAAAGCTAATGCAATAAAAACAAAGATAAATAGGTAGGACTTAATTAAACTAAAGAGCTTCTGCACAGCAAAAGGAGCAGTCAGCAGAGTAAATAGACAACCTACTGATAGGGAGAAAATCTTCACAATCTATACATCTGACAAAGGACAAACATCCAGAATCTACAAGGAAATCAAACAAATTAGCAAGAAAAAAAAACAGTCCCATCAAAAAGTGGGCTAAGGACATGAATAGAAAATTCTCAAAAGAAGATATACAAATGGCCAACAAACATATGGAAAAATGCTCTACATCACGAATGATTAGGGAAATGTAAATCAAAACCATAGTGTAACTCCACCTTACTCCTGCAAGAATGTCCATAATCAAAAAATCAAACAATAATAATGTTGGCATGGCTGCAGTGAAAAGGGAACACTTCTACACTGCTGGTGGGAAGGTAAAGTAGTACAACCACTATGGAAAACAGTGTGGAGATTCCTTAAGGAACTAAATGTAGAACTAGCATTTGATGCAGCAATCCCACTACTAGGTATCTACCCAGAGGAAAAGAAGTCATTACACAAGAAAGATACTTGCACAGACTTTTATAGCAGCACAATTCCCAGTTGCAAACATACGGAAACAGCCCAAATGCCCATCAATCAATGAGTGGATAAAGAAATTGTGATACACATATATACATATATATATATATATGATGGAACACTACAAAAGTAAAAGTTTTTCAAATAAATAAACTATGTAGATAACGCAAAGAAGATACAATGTTATTAGAATGCTATTATACCACTATATTTTAAAGTATAAATCAAGACATAAAATATTTGAAGTAACTTAAAAATAATTATATTAATAGAGTTCCATTATTGCCATATTTAGTTATGGTTACACTGGCTGCAAAGCCTATCTACACAAACTCAAAAACAAATTCTCAGAAAGCAAATAGTGCAATAAAATGTATTATATATGAAAATCTAACTTTTTACATAAAAATTTTAAACACAACTCAAAGAGTTTCAGTATACATTAAAGAGTTTTTTTCTAATTAAACTAAAGGAGCAGGAAAATATCTGAACTAATATATAAACATTAGCACTTGAAAATAATTTTAATAAAAATGTTACTATAAAACCATGAATTTTCTAAATTTTGTTGTTTAATATTAATGAGAAAGTCCGAAGTTTCAGTCAACATTTTTTAAAAATCTGGATGTTTTATTTAGCAGTATCTTTATTTATTTATTATTTATTTTTTTTTTTTTTTTTTGAGACGGAGTCTCGCTCTGTCACCCAGGCTGGAGTGCAGTGGCCGGATCTCAGCTCACTGCAAGCTCCGCCTCCCGGGTTCACGCCATTCTCCTGCCTCAGCCTCCCGAGTAGCTGGGACTACAGGCGCCTGCCACCTCGCCCGGCTAAGTTTTTGTATTTTTAGTAGAGACGGGGTTTCACTGTGTTAGCCAGGATGGTCTCGATCTCCTGACCTTGTGATCCGCCCGTCTCGGCCTCCCAAAGTGCTGGGATTACAGGCTTGAGCCACCGCGCCCGGCCTTTAGCAGTATCTTTAATTACTATGTGTAATTCTCTCTTAGAAGGCAATAAAAAATAAAAAAAAATCTAAACCTCTGCCAATATTTTCTTGAATTTAATATTTGTTATTACACATCAAAAGTCAGCCAGGTGTGGTGGCTCACACCTGTAATCCCAGTATTTTGGGAGGCAGAGGCCGGCGGATCACCTGAGGTCAGGAGTTGAAGACCAGCCTGGCCAACACGGCGAAACCCGGTCTCTACTGAAAATACAAAAATTATCCCAGCTACTCGGGAGGCTGAGACATGAGAATCACTTGAACCCGGGAGGCGGTGGTTGCAGTGAACCCAGATCGCGCCACTGCATTTCAGCCATGGGGACAGAGCGAGACTCTGTCAAAAAAAAAAAAAAAAAGAAAAGTCAATTAGATAATTAAATAAAATCACTGATGAGCGGGTAATTGAAGTGATACAATTTGAAAGAGTATTTGCACTTAGATGAGCAGTCTGTAATGTCAGAGTATGGATTTTTTTTTTCAAAAATTGTAAAATGATAATAAACATTTGGAAAAAGTTACAGTTCCGTCTCAATAAATGATCACTATTCAGGTTTTAATGCTTTATTTGACTTTATAAGACATGTTTCAATTCCTAAAGCCGAGAGATAGTTCAACTGCTGTTTAGAGTGCTTGAACACATAAAATTAAAAGGAAACTTTGAAAAAGTAATGGCCATACTAGAAAACAAAGAATTGAACTCATAATTGACCGATTGTTATCTGTATGGCCCTTTTTTTGTTTAGTAACAGTATAATGTTAGACCTCAGTTGTATAAATTTGAATGTAAATTAATTCAGTCAAAAGTAGTGGACTTCATTTCAAACAAAGGAAAATAATGTACATCTGATTTCACTTTAAACTTAACCTACAGCAGCTCAGATTTATACATAAAAGACATCAAATTTGTATGCAAAAAAGGTCTTTGAAATGAAGTTAATATATCAAGTTCTGAGAAGCTGGGGTATTGAACATGGAAAGAAAATCTCATTAAATATTTCTCACAGTGGATCAGAATTTGTTTCTTTTTGATTCTACCTTCAGGTCCTGAAAGAGTGAGCAAGCTAATATATGAATGATGGGATAATAATAACATTTTTTATATCTCCCATCTCCAAGGAACTCAAATTCTTTATAGGAATGATCTCATTAATCCTCACAGCATCCCTGCAAGGGAGGCAGACGAAAAGAGCTGTAATAACCACTTTATAAATGAAAATAGTGGGAATTTTTACAGTTTCATATAAATGGGAAAAAAAAAATGGTACCTTTTGACTTGGAGTATGGCAGTTTGGCTTCTGGATTGCTGCTTTATTAACGTTGAGCGTGGTTTTGTTTTGAAATAGTTAAACTCATTAAACAATGCCTCACTTAAAAAAGTCTATATTCCCCTAAGTTTATAAGGTTTCGGTAGTTATTATATTTAACTGGAAGATTTAAATTGTAATTGTAAGATTCTTTACTAAAACTGTGAAAAATTAACAAGACCTAAAAGGGTGAAATAGTACATCATGTACACAATAGACCATCAGAAATGAATGTAAGAAAAGAATATTCCTGATGGAGCGCGGAGGCCCACACCTGTAATCCCAGCATTTTGGGAGGCCGAGGCAGGCAGATCACCAGAGGTCAGGAGTTCAAGACCAGTCTGGCCAACACAGTGAAACCCCATCTCTACAAAAATACAAAAATTAGTTGGGCATGATGGTGGGTGCCTGTAATCCCAGCTACTCAGGAGGCTGAGGCGGGAGAATGGCTTGAATCCAGGAGGTGGAGGTTGCAGTGCTCCAAGATTGCGCAATTGTACTCCAGCCTGGGTGACAGAGGAAGATTCTGTCTCATAGAGAGAAAAAAAAAAAAAAAAAAACAGAAAGAAGAAGAATACCCCTATACACAGGATGTTTTACCTCAAAATAACCCAAAATAGATCAAATAATTACTACATACATAATTTTTCAACTCAAAGTAAATGAGATGAACATTCATACAGCTGTCAAATAAACTACGTCAGATCACCTCTAGCTGTGCACTTTCTTGTTGATTATTGAAATAGTAAAGTTCATGGTAAACATTTTGAAAAACACTAAACAACTACAAAAAGAATTTTATAATTACAAAAAATATAAAAATAATTTTCCATTATTAAACAATTCAAAATAAATGATTGTAAATATTGGCATGTTAAATTCCAAGTCGACACACACATATTTCAGTACATATTTTATAAAGTGTATATTTTGCAATCAGGATGAACTATGCAGTTTGGAATACACACTGTAACCTAACATTGCAGGTGTTTTTCAATTCTTTAAATATTACCGAAATATTAATTCTAATGTCTATATTCTGATATATCATAAATGCATAACATAATTTATTTAAAATGTTTCTTTGGGGAATAATAGATTGCATCTAATTTCTGTATTATGAGTAATGCAAGGAAGAGTCTCCACAAGCCTCGATTCTTTTCTATATTTCACTTTATTTCTGTAGATTGTTTCCTAAAGTGAAGTGCAGAGATAAAAGTCATAAACTGACCCCACGTTTTGAAATTTTAAAATCCACACTGTTGTCAGAAATGTGATGGGTTTACACTCCCAGAACCCATCGGGCCTTGTCTTTATAGGCATTTATTACTTTAGTTCCTCTTTTAAAGATTGTTGAAATGGGAAAACAGTTATCTCCGCCTACTTTTTAAAAGAATTTTTGATGTCTTTATTTTGTTATCGGTGAGGTTAAACCTCCCCCACACCACCCTTTTATTTTCATTAAGTATTTGTGATGCTAATTTTTCCATTATCTGTTTCGTTTCTTTTATCTACTGTGGTGTGTTTTAAATGTGTTTTAGAAAAGAATGTATTGATTTATGAAAATAATATATACTCTTTTAAAAATGTCAGGCTATGAAAAGGGAGACAAAAAAGAAAGCAATGAAACCTTACCACCTAGAAATAGCTTGAATGATGATCTGACATCTACGATCCTATAAATAAGCACATGTGTGGATAGACACACAGATTGATAACGAATGAGGCTGTGAGCAAGAGCAAGAAACAATTTTAAAATAAAAAGATTACATTAAGCATACTTAAAATATATTAAATTCAATTTTAATTGAATTCAAGAAAAGAAATGCAAACTCATTTGATACTGAAGGGTTTCCATACTTTGATATAAATGTTTCTTTACCACAGGAGATATTATTTCCTTAAAAATCTGTTTAAGGTTGAGAAAAGAGATTCTAATAGCTGTATTCGGTTTGAAGTCATTATGGTTTTATTTAACTCAGAGTTTAACTGCTATAATATTGATTTGATATTATAAAAATTAGTTTTTTAGTAGTCATATATTTTCCTCCTACCTCTCTGTCTCTACTTGCCTATTTTATTGCTTGGATTATTTTTTTTCTTTGTCATGTTTTGTTGCATTTATACTCTGTTCAGATATAGGATTTTGTTTCTTTATCTGGATGAGTTGAATTCTCAATATCAGTCACTTTACCACGTCTAATTTCGTGACTTTTTAAAATGTCTTATTCCTTTATTGATTGACTAAATTTTTATTATAGGGTTGCTTATTTAGTTGACATAGAAACAGCATTATTTAATCCTGTTTGAAAATGCCTTCATACTTGGTATTCAAACGACAGCTTTCTGTGGTATAAGATTTTGGGGTCACATTTCTTTTCCTCCAAAAATATAAGCTTTTTTGTATTGTCTTGTCTCCTTGTTGTAAGACATTTGGCCAGCCTGACACCTCCTGTTCCAAATGCTGTTTTATCCTCTAGTCCTAGGAATTCTTTCTGTATTACTGCACTTCATTATTTGAGCTGGATACATTTCCATGTTGATTTCTGTGCATTTGTGTGTTCATATCTACTGTGATTTTCCAATGATCATATCCACTTCTTCATTTTATCTTTCTTCTTTTCATCATTTCTTTTGAACTTCGCATTGTTCTTTGCCACTGACTCACATTTCCACTCTTGCTATTCTATTTCTGTTGATTCAAATTCACATATTAGATCTGTAATGGCACAGTTTAGAATTTGTATTTATTGCTCATATCCATGTGCCTTTTCCTGTTATACCTTTTCATCTCAATGTTTCTAGGGCTGAGCATGGTGGATTACATGCCTGTAATCCTAGCAACTGAGGAGGCCGGGAGTGGGAGGATGGATTGAGGATAGGAGTTCAAAACCAGTCTGGGCATCACAGCAAGACTTTATGTCTACATTTTTTTTTTTTTTTTTAAGTTAGCCTGGCCTAGTGGCTCAAGCCTTAGTTTTAGCTATTCGGGAGCCTAAGGTGTGAGGATCACTTAAGCCCAGGAATTCGAGGCTACAGTGAGCCATGACCGGGGCACTGCCCTCCAGCCCAAATAGCTGAGACACCATCTCTACAAAAGAAAAAAATGTCAAATAAAGTTTTAAGAACATTAAATACCTCACACATTCCCTAAAAATATTGAGAAGTTAAATATATGAATGAAATGTATTTCTTTTTTTTTTTTTTTTTGAGACGGAGTCTCGCTGTGTCTCCCAGGCTGGAGTGCAGTGGCGTGATCTCAGCTCACTGCAAACTCCGCCTACCGGGTTCACGCCATTCTCCCGCCTCAGCCTCCCAAGTAGCTGAGACTACAGGCACCCGCCACCACGCCCGGCTAGTTTTTTGTATTTTTAGTAGAGACGGGGTTTCACCGTGTTAGCCAGGATAGTCTCGATCTCCTGACCTCGTGATCCACCCGCCTCGGCCTCCCAAAGTGCTGGGATTACAGGCTTGAGCCACCGCGCCCGGCCGAATGAAATGTATTTCTATTATAGGCTTCCAAAAACTATTTTAAAGAGAGTCCATTTTCCTTCAATCTTTATTTCCTGTAGCATCTACTAAAATTTACCTCAGTGTTAAAGAGAGTTCATTTCTCTCCAGTCTTTATTTCCTGTACTACCTGCTGAAATTTATCTGAATTTTCCCTTAGCATCTACTAAAATTTACCTGAACTATTATAAGTACCAAAAACCATAAAATAATGAATAACTGATATACAAAGATCCTGACTACATGAAGATAATATGTGACATCTTACTCTTTAAATACAATAATGAAAATAAAATAGATTAGTGTGGATAAACTAATTCTTATGGAAGGACTCTACTAATGAAAATGATTTCCTTGATTTATGATTTTGCATTTATCAACAGAGGAGTTGTAACCAAAATGCCAGAAGAGAAAAAAAAAATCTCTTTGCATTTTTAGATCCCTTAGCTACAATTCTAGAGACACCTTAAAGATAGAAACATAAAGAGTATCACGTATTTTATAATAAAAATATAATTTTTAAGAACAAACATCTTTGATAGATTTTGTTCATTTTAAATTTCTTTTATTTTACCGTATTTATCTTAGCTATTTCCCTGAAATCTACATGATTTAATTTATTTTTTCTGTTTCACTGTATTTGTTTTAGAAAGCCTGAACGTAATTGCCTGGGTTTATATCCAACAGTATTTTTGCAAGTTTTTGGAAAGTAACAATTGTGTCAGTTCTCTTTTAATTCAGCATTATTTGTGGTATCAAAGAGCTAAGTTTCAGAAGAAAACGATGATGTGTTCTACTCTGGGGATTTAGGGACTCCAAAATACAATGAAGAATATGCCTTTGTATTAATTATGGCTTTGACATTGCTCCAGATGTACATAATGTGTAAGCCAGATGCCCTGTGCGTTCCTGCCTGCACCTGTCCACCGCGGCTAAGGAAATCAGAACCCCACTGCTGCAGGTGGGCCATGGCTGACTTCCAACATCTGTCTCATGATACTTTTGCTGCCCTCTGGGGAGACGTGTAGGATCACTCTACAGAAACATTTATGATTTCATTATAGAATGAATCACCAAGAGTCAATGGGGGCCTGCTAATTGGCATTTAGAGATATAAATTTATTTTAACTGCAAATGAAGGTATTTCTGTCTCCTTCTCATATAACCACTTGCAGAAGCCATATATCCTCTCAAAACTTTCTCACTAGGCTTGCCACTTTTAAAACTTCCTAATGGTTTTTCAACTAAAAAAGGAAATTATGTTTGCTTGGGAATTTCTGAAAAGCATTTAAAGAAATGTACATATCCCTTCAAATTTTTAATTCTGCATAGCTTCTACTGAAATTTCAACCAATGGTTCAGTAAGTTTTATTGTTAGGCTGCCCTCCAACAATTCCAGAATTCAGACATTTTGCAGTCTTCCCTCTAATACATTGGTTATAGCAGCACGTTTACCTTTAAACTAAATGTATTTTTTCTGGTATTTATATAAGGTAAAAAATAATCTCTCTGACCTAAAGTTTTTTCTGTGGTAATTATTTCTGCAGCTGTTTCCCAAATACCTATAACCACTTAACAAATAAATATTTATGCACAGGATGTTTAAAATTATCATCATAAATATGGTTTTAGTTTGAACAGAAAGAATGGTTATCTGCCAACCTCTATAAATAAATTAATTATCTGTGTAAAGAAAATTCAGTAAAATGTATTGCTTCAAGCTATCGTCCCTTGTTGCTTTATAAAATTCTACAGCTGAAAACATGTAACTCTTTTTTTTTATTTTGGCTAAGATTCTATAATTCTGAGATTTTTTATTCTAGTAGAAAATACGATAAAGAAGCCTATACATTCGGAAAGAAAACATCTTTAAGAACAAACATGTTAATAAAGACCATTATTTTACGAAAAGCAAATACTAGAAAAAAAGACATTTTCCATTTTTTTGTTAACTAAATCTATTTTTTTGAATCTAATAAAATCTAAAAATATCTTGAAACATCTATAAGTGATTTTAAACTGTATTTAATTGTATTAAGCAAACATTAAAAGAGCCAAAATTTTACACTACCAATGCCTCTAATTATTCTGTGCATTATGAATATGTAATACATCTTTACATCCTCTAAAATTGATAGATCACCATCCTTATTTTTAGCTTGTGAAGAAATTTTGTCTACTGTTATTAAAATTGTAATCTTTATTCACACACAACCATAAATGTATATACTTAAAAGTAAACAAAAGAAAAGTTTTAAACAAAAATAAATGTGGGTACAATTTCCCAAAAGCAAAATGATTTTCCGCAGGGCACGGTGGCTCACGCCTGTAATCCAAGCACTTTGGGAGGTCGAGGCAGGTGGATCACGAGGTCAGGAGTTCAACTAGCCTGACCAACATGGTGAAACCCCGTCTCTACTAAAAATACAAAAATTAGCCAGGCATGGTGGCACACGCCTGTAATTCCAGCTACTCAGGAGGCTGAGGCAGGAGAATCGCTTGAACCCAGGAGGTGGAGGTTGCAGTGAGCCAAGATTGCACCACTGCACTCTAGCCTGGGCAACAGAGTGAGACTCTATCTGAAAAAAAAAAAAAAGAAATGATTTTCATAACGGATATACCTAAGGAAATAAATGTCTGGTTTACCACCACGGCTAAAATATAAAAACTAGCACAGTTATGGAGTTGCACAGTGAACTTTAGCTAGTTTCTATATTTCTTATTGATAACTCAGTTTTATAAAATTTGCATCTAATATGGGGATTCTCAGTTGTTAGTATTACAATTCATTTTTCTTAATATCTTTCTGCAAAGTCTGACTCCATTTATTAGAAGCAATGAAATTTTTACATCATTTCTTTCATTGTTCTGAAATAAACCCTAAATCACAGGATGTTAAAGTCCAATGTCTAGAATTCATCATTTTTCTTTAATCTGGTGAATTGAATATGTTGATTATCCAAACATTAATACATAAGCCATGTCCAGTATAAGAAAATCACAAAAGTAATGAACTATAGAATTAACACTAAAAATCACATAAAAGTCATTTTAATATTCTAAAGTATTCCAAAGTCATCACTATAAATATCAATTATATTAATATCTGTATAGATATTTATGTTATAATATGTTGGGCTAAATTTATACTGGCTGGTTCTATATCTTTGAATAATTTTGAATATGATTTTATGCCTCTATTTTATTTATTTTGAAAAAACTTCAGGGAGAAAAAAAATTTGTTGTATTTCAATACTGTGCATGAGATCACCAGAAAATATACATTTTACTTGAATCTCCACAAATTGGCTTCATCTTTTTGAGAAAAGATTGTTTCTGGTTAAGAGTTTATATAACAGAAGTGCTTTTGTTTAGAACACCCCAATTGCTATGCACTATGTCTACTTAATAGAGACAATAAATAAATTATAGCATTCTTTATCACATTATATAATAAATGATACTGATATTTCTTAATTCAATCTTTATATTTGTGGATAGAAAATCTAACCTTATATACTGTATTAGTCCATTTTTATACTGCTGTGAAGAAATACCTGATATTGGGTAATTTATAAAGAAAAAGAGGTTTAATGGACTCACAGTTCCTCATTGCTGGGGAGGCCTCACAATTATGGTGGAAGATAACGGAGGACCAAAGGCACGTCTTACATGGGGGCAGGCAAGAGAGCGTGCGCAGGGGAACTGCCCTTTATAAAACCATCAGATCTCATGAGTCTTACTATCACAAAAATAACACGGGAAAAACCTACTCCCTTGATTCGGTTACCTCCCACTGGGTATCTCCAATGACAAATGCAAATTCTGGGAGCTACAATTCGAGATGAGACTTGGGTGGGAGCACAGCCAAACCATATACCAAAGTTTTATTTATATATGTCATAGACATGAATATCACAAGTCACTTAACAGTATTCCTATATATCTAAAGATTGTACTTTGGAAATTTGTGATCTAGATGAGATTATAGCACTAATGAAACAAACTTCATTTGAACTTCACTTCCGTAAACTATTTCAAAGGACTGAGCTTTATTAAAACTGTTGGGAGGGTGAATTTGTATAGATTTGAAAATAGTATATGTGAGTTCTATTGCTATTTTTATTTTTATTTTTATGCTTCTGTTCCTTTTATAAAGTTTAACACTAAGCCTAAAGTCATATTTTCTATTTGAACTCATAATCATTAGATTCTCCAGGTTTTTGATTTTACAAATATTTCATTTCCAAAGGAATTGCTTTACTTTATCTTTCAGTGTGTTTTAGTTTGTTTCAGCTCTCAGGTCAGCAACAGACAATTGAAATAAGAAACATTTTCATTGTCAGTGATGCTGATTTCATCAGGACTTAAATAATGCACAAAATTATCTTTTGTTAGAAGATGAAGTCTGTGTTCGTTTTATTGTTTCTTTGTAAGTATAGATGATTTATAAACCTTGCACTTCATTTATTTCTCTATACACATGATGTTCCTTGACCATCTGTTTTGGTGCTTCCCACTGTGCTATATTCTGGTATAAATAAAGATGTCAATAAGGGCTTGACCTTGAGGGTTTCATACAATCTGTTAGGGAATTCAAAAATAAATATATAGATGAAATCCAATGGACAAAGTGTGACGTTAGTGTTATACATGCTATCGGCTCACAAGAAAGAGAGTATCTCACTCTTAACAGTAGAACAGCAGAAAACTTCACGAAGAGCACATCTTCTGAATTGAATTTTCAAGAGAGAGTTGGAGTTTGACAGGTAAAGAAAATGGCAAATGTGGTCCAAGTGGAGAGAACTCAATAGTAAACATGTAGAAACATAAAGACCTTGGCCCCTTATAAGAACAGTAACAGATACGGATTGCTTGGCTTGAAAAGTGTAATTGTTAAAACACTATGGTAGGAGCCACGTAGGTTTATACCAGATGTCAAGCTAAAGAGTTAGCACTAGATTATATAGGAAATGTGGTAAAACTTTAATGATTTTATATCAAGAAAACAAATGCTGAGGTTTTTGTTTTAGAAAAATCAGTCTGATCAGTCTGAGCATGAGGAAAAGATGGCAAAGAACAGAAAAGATAACTAAAAGTAATTTACACAGAAAATTACAAAAATCTAGATGAAAGAGAATATGACTTAAAACAGTAGATGATATTGAGAACAGGAGACTCCCAAGAGATTTGGGATACACTTTGGAAATAATAGCTATTAAATAGAGGGCTTATTTTTCTTGCGTTATCAAACAGACTGATGAAGGTAAATTTAATTATCAATCCAGCTATCACAGAGACATGTGTTTGGCAAATGTTGTATGGGTATTTAGAATATCTTACCAAGTTTATTCTCATAAAAATCCATAGTATATTGAGGGGATTAATAAAGAGAAACATAGAGGCATATGGGGATCTCATCTAGTAAGTCAATTTTCTGCTGCAACTTTAACATTTTTTATGCCTATTAGCTCTTGAGTTTTGAAGATATTTAGTATCTATCCATTCTAGACATCTTTCTCTCCCCTTTCAAACTGTAAACATCTAAATTTACACTTGATCTAAAACATTTTTCACAAGTTGCTGAATTAGGAGGCATGTTGATCCGACAGATGTATCAAATCAATTAGCCTGGAGGATCAGAAACAATATTTAGCCATTCAAAGTCAACTGTCATAAGTCACTGTGATTCAGTCACCTGTCATAAGTGCCATCAAATGAAAAAGGGTAAATTTTGTCCTATTTATTCCACCTTGTAATAGCACTATTGTGGTAAAAGAGAAGTACCAAAATGTTTGGTTTTGTTTTCTCATCAGATAAGGGCTGGCTAGAGGTGGTGGGAAACTATTTATACCTGAAGTTTTTCTCTTCAGTAGCCAACAGATAACAAGGCCATTAACTCAGATTGAGATTAAACAGAGGGTTATTGCTCTGTTTACTTACCTCCTTAGACTTGGGGGCAAATATGTTCAATTTAGAGGATTTTTTTGAGATGTTTGAGATGTATGAAAGACATGTGCTTAAATTGTTTAGCAGATAATTGTGTAGTTGAATAGCAGTCAGATATGACAGCAAAAGCACAGGCAACAAAATGAAATATAGACAAACCGGAGTTAATGAAAAATTTTTTAAACTGTGCATCAAAATATAGTATGAATAAAAAAGCAGCTCACAAAATGGAAGAACATTTTTGCAAAGCATATATCTGATAAAGGATTAATATCCAGAATATATAGAGAACACCTCAAACTTCAAAAAAAGAGAAGATTTAAAAAATGGACAAAGGTATATACCCAGTACTGGGATTACTGGATCGAATGGTAATTCTGCTTTTAGTTCTCTGAGAATTCACCACACTATTCTCCACAGTGGCTGAACTAATTTACACTCCCACCAACAGCATATAAGTGTTCCCTTTTGTCTGTAACTTCACCAGCATCTGTTACTTTTGTTTACATTTTAATAATAGCCATTCTGACTGGTGTGAGACAGTATCTCATTGTGGTTTTGATTTGCATTTCTCTAAAAATCAGTGGTAATGAGTTTTCCGTATGATGGTTAACCACATGTATGTCTTCTTTTGAGAAGTCTCTATTCATTTCCTTCACCCACTTCATAATGGGGTTGTTTTTCTCTTACAAATTTGTTTGTGTTCCTTATAGATGCTGGATATTAGACCTTTGTCAGATGCATAGTTTGCAAATATTTTCCCCCATTCTATAGCTTGTCTGTTTACTCTGTTGATAGTTTATTTTGCTGTGCAGAAACTCTTACATTTAATTAGATCTTATTTGTCAATTTTTGCTTTTGTTGTGATTGCTTTGGTTCCTTTGTCATGAAATCTTTGCCCGTTCCTATGTCCAGGATGGTAGTGCCTAGGTTGTCTTTCAGGGTTTTTATAGCTTGGAGTTTTAGATTTAAATCTTTAATCCATCTTAAGTTGATTTCTGTATATGGTGTAAGGAAGAGGTCCAGCTTCAGTCTTCTGCATATGGATAGCCAGTTATCCTAGCACGATTTATTGAATAGGGAGTCATTTCCTTATTACTAGTTTTTGTCAGTTTTCTTGAAGATCAGATGGTCATAGATGTGCAGCCTTATTTTTTGGCTCTCTATTCTGTTCCCTTAGTCTATGTGCCTGTGTTTACACCAGTACAATGCTATTTTAGTTACTGTAGCCTTGTAGTATAGTTTGAAATTGGGTAACATGATGCCTCCAGCTTTGTTCTTTTTGCTTAGGATTGCCTTGGCCATTCAATCTCTTTTTGGGTTCCCTATGAATTTTAAATAGTTCTTTCTAGTTCTGTGCAGAATGACATTAGTAGTCTCATGGGAATAGTGTTGAATTTGTAAATTGCCTTGGGCAATATAGCCATTTTAATGATATTGACTTTTCCTAACCATGAGCATGGGATGTTTTCTATTTGCGTGTGTCTTTGTCTTCTCTGATTGCTTTGAGCAGTGTTTTGTAAATTCTTATTGTAGATATCTTTCACCTCCCCAGTTAGCTGTATTCCTAGGTATTTTATTCTTTTTGTGGCATTTGTGAATGAGATTGCCTTTCTGGTTTGGCTCTTGGTTTGACTTTTGTTGATGTATAGGAATGCTAGTGATTTTTGTACATTGATTTTGTATCATGAAGCTTTGCTGAAGTTGTTTATCAGCTGGAAGACCTTTGGGGCCAAGACTATGAGATTTTCTAGATATACATTCATGTCATCTGCAAACAGAGATAGTTTGACTTCCTCTCTTCCTGCTTGGATACCCTTTATTTCTTTATCTTGGCTGATTGCTCTGGCTAGGGCTTCTAATACTATGTTGAATCGAAGTGGTGAGAGAGGGCATCCTTGTCTTGTGCCAGTTTTCATTCTACCATAAAGACACATGCAAGTGAATGTTCATTGCATCAGTATTCACAATAGCAAAGACATGGAATCAACCTAAATGCTCACCAATGAGAGGTGAGGTGTCAGAGAACAAGCTAGAGAACCAGAAGGCAAAGCTGACCAAAGAAGGGCTAAGATTGAACAGTTCTGCCTACAGAGGGAGGAAGAGTTCAAGGCCAAGGAAGCCATGGCACTAGTATCCCATGGCAGCTGCAGCACTGAAGTGGAGAGGGTGACCCAGGAAAAGAGAGACTTTACTCCAGATTTACTTCCCACTGGGCAGGTATGAAGTCTTGGATAACCTCTTCGCCTTTGTCTGCAACATCTGGCCAGAAATCTGTAAAACCACTGCATAAATGGATAGGAGAAGAATTGCCTGTTTCATGGATTGGCATTTTACATGCATTCATAAAATATGAAGCTTTAGCAAAGCTTGAATTCTATTCTTACAAAAAGGCATTAAGTTCTTTCTGTATATTATGCATTAGGTCCCTTCACACTTTGGAAAGTAGCAAATCTAGCTTCTTTGTACTGTCTTAGAAGTTATCTAAAGATTTCATCTTTTTAACCTCATATGTCTTAGAAATTTAATGGGTATATTGTCTTCTGTTTCCTATGCCTTTTGGCTGAAGCAACATTGATATATATGTTGCATAGAATTCACATAGTATGAACTCTCAGAGAACTAAAAGCAGAATTACCATTCCATCTAGCAATCCCAGTACTGGGGATTCATCTAGTAAGTCAATTTTCTGCTACAACTTTAACATTTTTTATGCTCATTAGCTCTTGAGTTTTGAAGATATTTAGTGTCTATCCATTCTAGACATCTTTCTCTCCCCAAGCAACATTGACATATATGTTGCTTGAGCCAAAAGGTATATCTAGTAAAAAAAATTATTTGAAGAAAGAAGGATGTCATATGTTTTTCCCCCTAATGCTGTCTTGAAAGTCAAGGGCTTTATCGCTGAAAAAGTGGCAAATAGTTATTTGTAACATGTGTGAAATGGCAGCCAGCCTTCAAGTAGTTCATTCCTGCTGATGCTTAGAAAAAGGAATACTAGTATAATTGTTTGGGTTGCTTTTAGTTTCTCTTAATCAAAATTGCCAGATGACAGAATTTGAGAATTTGTTACATGTTATTAGATGGTGTACCAGTAATCACTTTAAAGTAAAGACTCTTTGTCATGCAAAAAATGGACAAAGACTTGAATAGACATATCTTTAAAAAATACAAATGGCTAATAAGCACATAAAATGATACTCAACATCTCTATTCACTAGGGAAATGCAAATAAAAACTACAATAACACACCACCTCACAACATTAGGGTGGCTACTATCAAAATAACAGAAAATAGCAGGTAATGGCAAGGATATGAAGTATTTGGAACCCTTCTGCACTGTTGGCAGGAACGTAAAGTGTTATAGCTGCTGTGGAAAACAGTGTGGTTGCTCCTTAAAAAAATTAAATACAGAATTACCATGTAATCCAGAGGTTCTACTTCCAGATATATATACCCAAAAGAAGTGAAAGCAGAGTCTTGAACAGATATGTCTACACCTATGTTCATAGCATTATTTACAGTAGCTAAAACACAGAAACAATCCAAGTGTCCATTGACAGATGAATAAATAACAAATGTGGTATATGCATATGATGGAATATTATGCAGCCTTAAAAAGGAAGAAAACTCTGATATACATGCTAGAACACGGAGGAAACTTGAGGGCACTATGCCAAGTGAAATAAGCCATATTCACACACAAAAATGACTGTATGATTCCACTTATATAAGGTTCCTAGAGTAGTCAGAATCATAGAGACAGAAAATAGAATAGTGGTTACCAGGGACTGGGGGAAGAAGAAATAGGAATTGTTTAACGGCTATACAGTTTCACTTTCACACGATGAAAAGAATGTGGCAGATGAACATGCTGGCGATGGTTGCAGACATTATAACTGTATTGAATACTGCTGAATTGCACACTTAAAATCACTAAGATGGCAAATTTTATGTGTATTTTGTCACAATTAAAAAATTGGGGAAAAAGTAGTCAGATATAAAGTCCATCAAAGGAACTAAGAAGAAAGAAATCAGAGAATTAGAGTGGAAGAAAAAGAAATAAACCTTAAAACCAAAGAGAGAAAGAATTTGGATAAATGCCTATTGATCTGAGTCATATTAAAAATCAGAGATTCAACATTACTGTTCCAAGGCACATGATGTTACCTCTGAATGAAAAGGAGGCAGCTATATTTTCTGATGTCGTAATTAACACACATTTGTTTAATGACATTTACATGCAAAATTCTTGAATGGTGGTAAAGTGAAGCCTATATGGAAGTATGATCATCTTAATGACATATTATTTATCTTTTTCTTTTTAAAAGGATACAAGTGCAGAATGTGTAGGTTTGTTACATAGGTACACCTGTGCCATGGTGGTTTGCTGCACCTATTAATCCGTCATCTAGGTTTTAAGCCCCTCATGCACTCGCTATTTGTCCTAATGCTCTCCATACATTTTACTTAACCAACAGCTAACAGCCCAGTTAGAATGAAAAGTTGTGTGAGAGAAAAGGAGTTTGTTAAGTTCACCGGCAACCAAGTCTCCAAGACTTGGTAATCATAATTTTTTATAAATCAAAAAATAAGTGATATAACCAAGATAGCTGGAACCGAGATGGGAATTTCTGTGGCATCTGATTAACTGCCAGGAAATGACTGATTCTCTAGAAATCAAAATGAAAAAGGAAATCAAGTAGGTTTATAATATATACCACCACAAATTCTAGGATGCACAGTACTCACCAATTCAACCTTCTTGTGGATTAATTAGCAACATGAATACTCAGCATATATTAATGGTTTACAAGTAAGAAATTACAAACATTCTGCAGATTCAAAGGATCTCAAAACAGTTCAAGGGACTAGCATAAAACATGGTGATCTTTTAGAAGAGCACACCTGTTACAATTAGACGCTGTCAAAAGCAGTGATTAGAACAGAGAGCATTAAAAATCTGTTGTGTTTGGGTTTTGAGGACGTTACCATTAGAGAAAGTTAGGAAAAGGGCCCTTGAACTCTTCTGACCTCTTTTTTCCCAGACAGAATGAAAAATATAAAAACAAATGCTTAGAACACACAGAATATTCACTGAACAAAACATTTTCCAGCCCAACTTCAAGTAAAAGCCCATTCAGATGAGTGCATAGCTAGCAACATTGAATAGACTTATGAAGTACGCTCGGACAAGAACAGCACCGAGTGTCCTCATGGAGTGAGATGGCAACTGAATTGCAGGTCTTGTGAGTCCAGTTCTCAGAGAAAAGTGGATTCATAATTCTAAACTGTTCCAGAAAAGAAAACTAATGAGAAGTTTGTTTTCCATATAGGTCTTCACTGTCACATTTGTCAGAAGGAGAACTAGAGAAACACAGTATATTTCTCCTCTTCTGAAAATGCAGACATGCCTGTGTATGGGACCGTTCTGTGGCCAGCCAGCCCTGTTATAAGGTTCTCATAACCTAAAATTCATAATTTGTGACCTAATCAGAGCCCATTTACAACATTCACTGCTGGGGAATTGAACTCTTTGAATGAGAAAAGTGCCTCCTTCACATTAAAAGGCCAAGTTACAGTCATTTTCAACCCCTTCTGCAAGCATACCTTGATGATGGCCATGTAATTTAGTTACCTCATTAAAAGTAGTGGCAAAAAGCACAATTACTTTTGCACCCACTAATGCATGACTTTTTCTCCCTGAATCTCACTTGCTGGATCGTGGAGATACCACTGTGGATTCAGTTCAGTCTTTGGGATGTGAATATTAGGGTTCCTACTGAGGTTTCCTTATGTTGGCACATGAATAAGCAGAATGTACCCTCTGACCCAAACTCCCATGGATGAGTTGACGCCAATACAGGTGGCTCTCAGAGCAGTGCTTTTAGGGTAGCAGAAGCTATCACAGCAGGCATACTAACCTGAAGAGACTGATGTGCTGCCCTTGACACCCTGAAGTTGGCCAGCCAGCTCTTTTCTACCTGAATAGAACCTTCTATAAGAAGAGGCTATTTCCTCGTGAGGTCTCCAAAAGTTAGAATGCAACCAGAACATTATTTGGTGCGCAAAATGCTGCCTAGATAGATGTTTTTATTTGTATTTTTCATGTGTAGAAGTGAAATTAATGAATAACATTTGTCTCTTTCTAATATGTCCGTGTGTATATATGTGTGTGTATGTGTGTTGTGTATTTTTGTGTATGTATGCACATTCCAGCCAAACTCTCACCAGCTGCTGTTTTATTATCCCATATTTTGACATTTATTTACAGCAAATAGTTTATCCATCTGGCCATAAGGAGAACTTTCATAAACATGAGCATCTGACCATAACATTACTCACATTGCGTTTGTGTTCAAAAACTGTCCCCCAAACCCTTCTTTCTTAGTATTTCATGTTGTATTTTTTAAAAAGAGATTATATAATTATCTTCTACTTGTCCAAAAGACCTGTTACCACAGTTGCCAGGTGATTATTGATTTTGGAAGCAACTTTCAAATTTTAAATGAAGAATGTCATTTAACTTCAGAATAGAAGATAAGCTTAACGTTCATTATAAAACAGACATGATCCACTCTTTGAAAATAGCATAAAATGGTGGGTCAGCCTTCGTCACTTCTGTGATTTGATTCAGTGAACTGTTGCCATAAACTTCAAAGGCACAGGGACAACTTGGAGGCAGTTCAACGGATAGCAATGGAATCAGAGTTTCAGAGCTGGAAGGGACACTCGGATCAATGCATTCTCCTAACTGCACAGAGGAGAAATAGATAGATTGTAAAGATAGCTAAAGAAAATATTCTCAGAAAATAAGTTATTTGTTGTGTTAAAAGACAATATCTTCCAATTACAAATATGTAGATGAAAATAAAGTATAAGGATGTCTTTGCCACTACCCACCACACCACATACATACACACACACACAATCACAATCACAATCACAATCACAATCATACTCACATATAACAGCAATATATACCCCAATCAAGACAAAAAAGTGGAAAGAAATTATGCTGTAAGTTGAGCCAAATGCAAAATAAATTAGTAAATGCCCAAGGATGTGAGCTGTTGTTCCGACTATCTGAAGAACTTAAGCACTGAAATCTTTACTTTCTAGTGGTGAAAATATTACAAATATTTGCATGGCAATTTTAGATTTTGAAACACTTTTTTCCACATTTCATTAAGTTGACACAATCATATGACATAGGCATTAATATTCACATTTGTCATACATGAAAACTGAAGGTCAGAGAATATGTAATTTAACAAAACTGCACAGTTTGTAAGTGACAGTATCAGAAATCTATTTAGGTGTTCTGATTTAAGATATTAGCCATTTCTTTGTGTCTAGTGAGCACTTCTTTGGAGATAAAGAATAGTGATTTAAAATAATACTTTGGAAAAAACAGGGCCCTTTCATGACTCTCTTAAAAATAGCAAATGTGGAAACAGGACAAACTAACTGGAAAAGGGGGCTCATCTAGCACTACCTTTTCCTAGAACAGCCGGCAGAAGTGCTTTGGTATCCCTTGATGATAGCACTGCCCTGCCTGTGTGACAACAGAAGAGGTAACAACATATCAACCTATCAAGAGATAACGTGCATAACAACAACCCATCCTAAGCCCAGGCTGGGTTTTAGAAAGGTTGCTGAATCATTTAAAACAAAAAAAAAGGAGTGCTTTACTTCCAACTATGTGGTCAATTTTGGAATAAGTGCAATGTGGTACTGAGAAGAATGTATATTCTGTTGATTTGGGGTGGAGAGTTCTGTAGATGTCTATTAGGTCCACCTGGTGCAGAGTTGAGTTCAATTCCTGGATATCCTCGTTAACTTTCTGCCTCGTTGATCTGTCTAATGTTGACAGTGGGGTGTTAAAGTCTCCCATTATTATTGTATGGGAGCCTAAGTCTCTTTGTAAGTATCTAAGGACTTGCTTTATGAATCTGGGTGCTCCTGTAATCCTAAGCCATGAGAACAAAGCTGGAGGCATCACACTACCTGACTTCAAACTATACTACAAGGCTACAGTAACCAAAACAGCATGGTACTGGTACCAAAACAGAGATATAGACCAATGGAACAGAACAGAGACCTCAGAAATAATACCACACATCTACAGCAATCTGATCTTTGACAAACCTGACAAAAACAAGAAATGGGGAAAGGATTCCCTATTTAATAAATGGTGCTGGGAAAATTGGCTAGCCATAAGTAGAAAGCTGAAACTGGATCCTTTCCTTACTCCTTATACGAAAATTAATTGAAGATGGGTTAGAGACTTAAATGTTATACTCAAAACCATAAAAGCCCTAGAAGAAAACCTAGGTAATATCATTCAGGACATAGGCATGGGCAAGGACTTCATGTCTAAAACACCAAAAGCAATGGCAATAAAAGCCAAAATTGACAAATGGGATCTAATTAAACTAAAGAACATCTGCACAGCAAAAGAAACTACCATCAGAGTGAACAGGCAACCTACAGAATGGGAGAATATTTCTGCAATCTACTCATCTGACAAAGGGCTAATATCCAGAACCTACAAAGAACTCAATCAAATTTACAAGAAAAAAACTAACAATCCCATCAAAAAGTGGGCAAAGGATATTCATACAGCCAAAAGACATATGAAAAAATGCTCATCATCACTAGCCATCAGAGAAATGCAAATCAAAACCACAATGAGATACCATCTCACACCAGTTAGAATGGCGATCATTAAAAAATCAGGAAACAACAGGTGCTGGAGAGGATGTGGAGAAATAGGAACACTTTTACACTGTTGTTGGGACTGTATACTAGTTCAACCATTGTGGAAAACAGTGTGGCGATCCCTGAAGGATCTAGAACTAGAAATACCATTTGACCCAGCCATCCCATTACTGGGGATACACCCAAAGGATTATAAATCATGCTGCTATAAAGACACATGCACATGTATGTTTATTGCGGCACTATCACAATAGCAAAGACTTGGAATCAACCCAAATGTCCATCAGCAACAGACTGGATTAAGAAAATGTAGCACATATACACCACGGAATACTATGCAGCCATAAAAAAGGATGAGTTCGTGTCCTTTGTAGGGACATGGATGCAGCTGGAAACCATCATTCTCAGCAAACTATCACAAGAACAGAAAACCAAACACTGCGTGTTCTCACTCATAGGTGGGAATTGAACAATGAGATCACTTAGACACAGGAAGGGGAACATCACACACTGGGTCCTACTGTGGGGAGGGGAGGGTGGAGGGATAGCATTAGGCAATATACCTAATGTAAATGACGAGTTAATGGCTGCAGTACACCAACATGGCACATGCATACATATGTAACAAACCTGCATGTTGTGTACATGTACCCTAGAACTTAAAGTATAATAATTAAAAAAAAAAGTTTAGGTTTTCAAATGATAAATTCAGTTGTTTGGGAAAGAAGACTCAAACCTACATGGTTAATCCCAGGTAAATTAGTGTTGTCTAGTGGAGGAAACACAGGTTTGAGCACAGTCAGATTCATAATCAAATCCAGGCTTAACTCTTCACTCTTGGGTGTATTGCTCTATTTATTATTTGCATTCATTGAACCTCAGTTACACCATCGATAAATGGTGGGAAGTGCCTGTTTCAAAGGGCTAGCCTGAGGCTCAAATGAGATTGCTTGTGTAAACTGCTTTCTACCAGCCCCTGCAAGAGTGCCATTCTGTTATTTTTTGTAGTTATGCACAAGACCTCAACCCCATGCAGACATACTTAGGGTTAGAGTGTTAGCATTAGAAACAGAGTTAGGGTCAGCATTAAGGATTTAGAGACCTTTGTTTTCTTCTCTTAATAATTAGAATGCAGAAGTACTTTCTTTTGTGACTGTCGTATGACTTACATGCCCAGCAACAGTGACCAACACAACTAAGTTGTTTTAAAAATATGGTTTTTAATATTACTGAATTTCCTGCTGTCCAGTTATTGTCTAGTGCCAAAAACTGCATGTCATAGCTTTTCCCTAGAACTCACTAAAAGAACAGCTACAAAATATTATTTCTACATCTGGAGAATTCAAGTGTGGCATGAGAGTTTAAGTCCTGCATATATGAGTGAATAATGATCCTCCCACATCTGAACAAGCTGTGCAAAATGCTCCAACTGTATACCTCCTGTACTGCTATTTTTCTACAGACAGTGATGTGCTATAAAATAACAAATTATTAAGAATTTGATTATGGTCTTGAAAATAGCCTGATTATTTAAACTTTATTTCTATTATTTAAAATCTATGCATGTTCAAATACCCTTTGGCTAAGCTACCAATGAGTATAGGAATATTTATTGAGCATCTACTGTGAATTAAATATTCTTTATGCATTAGCACTGAATTCTTACCAGATCACATATCAGTATTCTAAGTTACAGATAGACCCAGTAACTGAATGGCTCAAATATAATGCATGCTCATTTCTTGCTTACGTAAGCTACTGGGTGGGTTTTTATGATTACAGCTCTCATCCAGGCCATCATTTAGGGTGAGCTCCTTTCATCCGATGGTTCTGCCATCCCCTACTGCCTCATGATCATTTGAATCCAGTTAGAAGAAGGGAGAATGTCATGTTGAAGGTTTTATGGCCAGGTCTAGAAGAGGCACACAGCCCTTCCACTCCCATTCTGCAGGACAGAATTAGTCACATGTCCATACCCAGTTCAAGGGATGCTGGGAAATGTTTTCTACTTATGTCTAAAGAAAGAGTACCTTAGGCTCATAGTGTTAAATAAATAATTTGTGGTAATGACCAGGTTTTGGGCCCAGGCTTATCTAACTCCAAAGTTCATGTTATTTCTGCTACCATAAGCTGCCTATCAGATTTTAAGACTTATGTTTCTACCACACTATAGCTCAAAATTTGCTGTACATTTTCTCCTGTTCATCCTGTTACTGGAGAAGCCATAAGTGACTCCTAAATTCAGTATTTTTAGATACACAAATTTCTATTGCAAGTATCTACTTCTCTTTTGATCTTTTAAGTGTGCATTCTAGAAGAGAAACAAATCCACCAACGTTTGTATCAAATATTAAATGAGAGTTACCTAAGACCCAAAAGGCTTGGACCCTCATCTTTCACTCAGGAAAATGTGAGGGTGTCCTAAGAGCAGAAATGCAAGCATTCTACACAAAAATAAACACAACCAGCAGTCAACTACAAGTATAATTGTGTGGAAGCCACAGAAATGCAGTTCTCAGCTCTGATTCAATAGATTCATTCCTGCGGGGAGCACAGCAAGCATGGCTAACAGGCAGCCCCAGCCGACCCCCGTCGGGATTTCCACTGCAGGCACATGGAGACCACACATCCCTCAGGATTCTCCCAGGCAGATACAGAAGGGACACGAAGGAAGTCCAATCCTGCAGATCCGCAGAACCCTCTGATGGGAATCTTTGGCTCAGGAACTCCACATCACTGTGACCAAACATGCTGAGAATAGCACTAGGGTCTGAGAGCCTTCTTGTTAGATCTCCCTTCCTCCTATCCCTTATTTAACATTGTTGGTCTCAGGCCTGCCTTGCCGTACATAGGCCTACCAACTCCTGCTATTTTATTTTTATGTATTTGTCTCAATAAATCTCGTTTGTCTAATCCTTTTTGAACATTTATTTCTGAGAGGACTTAAATTGATGCAAATATTAAGTTGAACTATGTAGATGCTAAAAGCGCATCAATTTATAAATATACACACTCATATACATACATTTACAGTGAAAGAGAGGGGTGTCTAAGCCCAAAAGTCAGCAAAATGCTTGAAACAACAACAACAACAACAACAGCAAAAAAAAAAAAAAAAAAAAAACCAGGAATAATCTCACTAAAGTCAGGAACAAAACAAGCATAACTACTATAAAAGCCATCATGTAATGTTGTAAATGAGGAACTAAGCAAAAATAAAACAAAATAAAATGAAAAGAATTACAGCAATAAAAATTCAAAGTAAAAAGACTGTTAATTTTACCTGATGTGATTATATCTGAAAATCACAAAGGGTAATAAAACATACTGCTAACAGTAGGTTCATAAAAATTGCAGAAAACAAAGATGGCCGAATAGGAGCAGCTCCAGTCTCCAACTCCCAGCGCGAGCCACACAGAAGACCGGTGATTTCTGCATTTTCAACTGAGGTACTGGGTTCATCTCACTGGGGAGTGCCGGACGATCGGTGCTGGTCAGCTGCTGCAGCCCGACCAGCGAGAGCTGAAGCAGGGCGAGGTATTGCCTCACCTGGGAAGCGCAAGGGGGAAGGGAGTCCCTTTTCCTAGCCAGGGGAACTGAGACACACAACACCTGGAAAATCGGGTAACTCCCACCCCAATACTGTGCTTTAAGCAAACAGGCACACCAGGAGATCATATCCCACACCTGGCCGGGAGGGTCCCACACCCACGGAGCCTCCCTCATTGCTAGCACAGCAGTCTGTGATCTACCGGCAAGACAGCAGCGAGGCTGGGGGAGGGGCGCCCGCCATTGCTGAGACTTAAGTAGGTAAACAAAGCTGCTGGGAAGCTCGAACTGGGTGGAGCTCACAGCAGCTCAAGGAAACCTGCCTGTCTCTGTAGACTCCACCTCTGGGGACAGGGCACAGTAAACTAAACAAACGCAGCAGACACTTCTGCAGACGCAAACGACTCTGTCTGACAGCTTTGAAGAGAGCAGTGGATCTCCCAACACGGAGGTTGAGATCTGAGAAGGGACAGACTCCCTGCTCAAGTGGGTCCCTGACCCCTGAGTAGCCTAACTGGGAGACATCCCCCACTAGGGGCAGTCTGACACCCCACACCTCACAGAGAGGAGTACACCCCTGAGAGGAAGCTTCCAAAGCAAGAATCAGACAAGTACACTCGCTGTTCAGAAATATTCTATCTTCTGCAGCCTCTGCTGCTGATACCCAGGCAAACAGGGTCTGGAGTGGACCTCAAGCAATCTCCAACAGACCTACAGCTGAGGGTCCTGACTGTTAGAAGGAAAACTATCAAACAGGAAGGACACCTACACCAAAACCCCATCAGTACATCACCATCATCAAAGACCAGAGGCAGAAAAAACCACAAAGATGGGGAAAAAGCAGGGCAGAAAAGCTGGAAATTCAAAAAATAAGAGCACATCTCCCCCGGCAAAGGAGCGCAGCTCATCGCCAGCAACGGATCAAAGCTGGACGGAGAATGACTTTGACGAGATGAGAGAAGAAGGCTTCAGTCCATCAAATTTCTCAGAGCTAAAGGAGGAATTACGTACCCAGCGCAAAGAAACTAAAAATCTTGAAAAAAACGTGGAAGAATTGATGGCTAGAGTAATTAATGCAGAGAAGGTCCTAAACGAAATGAAAGAGATGAAAACCATGACACGAGAAATACATGACAAATGCACAAGCTTCAGTAACCGACTCGATCAACTAGAAGAAAGAGTATCAGCGATTGAGGATCAAATGAATGAAATGAAGTGAGAAGAGAAACCAAAAGAAAAAAGAAGAAAAAGAAATGAACAAAGCCTGCAAGAAGTATGGGATTATGTAAAAAGACCAAATCTACGTCTGATTGGGGTGTCTGAAAGTGAGGGGGGAAAATGGAACCAAGTTGGAAAACACTCTTCAGGATATCATCCAGGAGAACTTCCCCAACCTAGTAGGGCAGGCCAACATTCAAATCCAGGAAATACAGAGAACGCCACAAAGATACTCCTCGAGAAGAGCAACTCGAAGACACATAATTGCCAGATTCACCAAAGTTGAAATGAAGGAAAAAATCTTAAGGGCAGCCAGAGAGAAAGGTCGGGTTACCCACAAAGGGAAGCCCATCACACTAACAGCAGATCTCTCAGCAGAAACTCTACAAGCCAGAAGAGAGTGGGGGCCAATATTCAACATTCTTAAAGAAAAGAATTTTCAACCCAGAATTTCATATCCAGTCAAACTAAGTTTCATAAGTGAAGGAGAAATAAAATCCTTTACAGATAAGCAAATGCTTAGAGATTTTGTCACCACTAGGCCTGCCTTACAAGAGACCCTGAAGGAAGCACTAAACATGGAAAGGAACAACCAGTACCAGCCATTGCAAAAACATGCCAAAATGTAAAGACCATCAAGGCTAGGAAGAAACTGCATCAACTAACGAGCAAAATAACCAGTTAATATCATAATGGCAGGATCAAGCTCACACATAACAATCTTAACCTTAAATGTAAATGGACTAAATGCTCCAATTAAAAGACACAGACTGGCAAACTGGATAAAGAGTCAAGACCCATCAGTCTGCTGTATTCAGGAGACCCATCTCACACGCAGAGACATACATAGGCTCAAAATAAAGGGATGGAGATTTACCAAGCAAATGGAGAACAAAAAAAAGCAGGGGTTGCAATACTAGTCTCTGATAAAACAGACTTTAAACCATCAAAGATCAAAAGAGACAAAGAAGGCCATTACATAATGGTAAAGGGATCAATTCAACAGGAAGAGCTAACTATCCTAAATATATATGCACCCAATACAGGAGCACCCAGATTCATCAAGCAAGTCCTTAGAGACTTACAAAGAGACTTAGACTTCCATACAATAATAATGGGAGACTTCAACACTCCACTGTCAACATTAGACAGATCAACGAGACAGAAAGTTAACAAGGATATCCAGGAATTGAACTCATCTCTGCAGCAAGCAGACCTAATAGACATCTATAGAACTCTCCACCCCAAATCAACAGAATATACATTCTTCTCAGCACCACATCGTACTTACTCCAAAATTGACCACGTAATTGGAAGTAAAGCACTCCTCAGCAAATGTACAAGAACAGAAATTATAACAAACTGTTTCTCAGACCACAGTGCAACCAAACTAGAACTCAGGACTAAGAAACTCAATCAAAACCGCTCAACTACATGGAAACTGAACAACCTGCTCCTGAATGACTACTGGGTACATCACGAAATGAAGGCAGAAATAAAGATGTTCTTTGAAACCAATGAGAACAAAAATACAACATACCAGAATCTCTGGGACACATTTAAAGCAGTGTGTAGAGGGAAATTTATAGCACTAAATGCCCACAAGAGAAAGCAGGAAAGATCTAAAATTGACACTCTAACATCGCAATTAAAAGAACTAGAGAAGCAAGAGCAAACACATTCGAAAGCTAGCAGAAGGCAAGAAATAACTAAGATCAGAGCAGAATTGAAGGAGATAGAGACACAAAAAACCCTCCAAAAAATCAATGAATCCAGGAGTTGGTTTTTTTGAAAAGATCAACAAAATTGACAGACCACTAGCAAGACTAATAAAGAAGAAAAGAGAGAAGAATCAAATCGACGCAATTAAAAATGATAAAGGGGATATCACCACCGACCCCACAGAAATACAAACTACCATCAGAGAATACTATAAACACCTCTACGCAAATAAACTGGAAAATCTAGAAGAAATGGATAATTTCCTGGACACTTACACTCTTCCAAGACTAAACCAGGAAGAAGTTGAATCCCTGAATAGACCAATAGCAGGCTCTGAAATTGAGGCAATAATTAATAGCCTACCAACCAAAAAAAGTCCAGGACCAGATGGATTCACAGCTGAATTCTACCAGAGGTACAAGGAGGAGTTGGTACCATTCCTTCTGAAACTATTCCAATCAATAGAAAAAGAGGGAATCCTCCCTAACTCATTTTATGAGGCCAACATCATCCTGATACCAAAGCCTGGCAGAGACACAACAAAAAAAGAGAATTTTAGACCAATATCCCTGATGAACATCGATGCAAAAATCCTCAATAAAATACTGACAAACCGGATTCAGCAACACATCAAAAAGCTTATCCACCATGATCAAGTGGGCTTCATCCCTGGGATGCAAGGCTGGTTCAACATTCGCAAATCAATAAACATAATCCAGCATATAAACAGAACCAAAGACAAGAACCACATGATTATCTCAATAGATGCAGAAAAGGCTTTTGACAAAATTCAACAGCCCTTCATGCTAAAAACGCTCAATAAATTCGGTATTGATGGAACGTACCTCAAAATAATAAGAGCTATTTATGACAAACCCACAGCCAATATCATACTGAATGGGCAAAAACTGGAAAAATTCCCTTTGAAAACTGGCACAAGACAGGGATGCCCTCTCTCACTACTCCTATTCAACATAGTGTTGGAAGTTCTGGCTAGCGCAATCAGGCAAGAGAAAGAAATCAAGGGTATTCAGTTAGGAAAAGAAGAAGTCAAATTGTCCCTCTTTGCAGATGACATGATTGTATATTTAGAAAACCCCATTGTCTCAGCCCAAAATCTCCTTAAGCTGATAAGCAACTTCAGCAACGTCTCAGGATACAAAATTAATGTGCAAAAATCACAAGCATTCTTATACACCAGTAACAGACAAACAGAGAGCCAAATCAGGAATGAACTTCCATTCACAATTGCTTCAAAGAGAATCAAATACCTAGGAATCCAACTTACAAGGGATGTAAAGGACCTCTTCAAGGAGAACTACAAACCACTGCTCAGTGAAATAAAAGAGGACATAAACAAATGGAAGAACATACCATGCTCATGGATAGGAAGAATCAATATCGTGAAAATGGCCATACTGCCCAAGGTAATTTACAGATTCAATGCCATCCCCATCAAGCTACCAATAAGTTTCTTCACAGATATGGAAAAAACTGCTTTAAAGTTCATATGGAACCAAAAAAGAGCCCGCATCTCCAAGACAATCCTAAGTCAAAAGAACAAAGCTGGAGGCATCACGCTACCTGACTTCAAACTATACTACAAGGCTACAGTAACCAAAACAGCATGGTACTGGTACCAAAACAGAGATATAGACCAATGGAACAGAACAGAGTCCTCAGAAATAATACCACACATCTACAGCCATTTGATGTTTGACAAACCTGAGAGAAACAAGAAATGGGGAAAGGATTCCCTATTTAATAAATGGTGCTGGGAAAATTGGCTAGCCATAAGTAGAAAGCTGAAACTGGATCCTTTCCTTACTCCTTATACGAAAATTAATTCAAGATGGATTAGAGACTTAAATGTTAGACCTAATACCATAAAAATCCTAGAAGAAAACCTAGGTAGTACCATTCAGGACATAGGCATGGGCAAAGACTTCATGTCTAAAACACCAAAAGCAACGGCAGCAAAAGCCAAAATTGACAAATGGGATCTCATTAAACTAAAGAGCTTCTGCACAGCAAAAGAAACTACCATCAGAGTGAACAGGCAACCTACAGAATGGGAGAAAAGTTTTGCAATCTACTCATCTGACAAAGGGCTAATATCCAGAACCTACAAAGAACTCAAACAAATTTACAAGAAAAAAACAAACAACCCCATCAAAAAGTGGGCAAAGGAGATGAACAGACATTTCTCAAAAGAAGACATTCATACAGCCAACAGACACATGAAAAAATGCTCATCATCACTGGCCATCAGAGAAATGCAAATCAAAACCACAATGAGATACCATCTCACACCAGTTAGAATGGCGATCATTAAAAAGTCAGGAAACAACAGGTGCTGGAGAGGATGTGGAGAAATAGGAACACTTTTACACTGTTGGTGGGATTGTAAACTAGTTCAACCATTATGGAAAACAATATGGCGATTCCTCAAGGATCTAGAACTAGATGTACCATATGACCCAGCCATCCCATTACTGGGTATATACCCAAAGGATTATAAATTATGCTGCTATAAAGACACATACACACGTATGTTTATTGCAGCACTATTCACAATAGCAAAGACTTGGAATCAACCCAAATGTCCATCAGTGACAGACTGGATTAAGAAAATGTGGCACATATACACCATGGAATACTATGCAGCCATAAAAAAGGATGAGTTTGAGTCCTTTGTAGGGACTTGGATGCAGCTGGAATCCATCATTCTTAGCAAACTATCACAAGAACAGAAAACCAAACACCGCATGTTCTCACTCATAGGTGGGAACTGAACAATGAGATCACTCGGACTCAGGAAGGGGAACATCACACACCGGGGCCTATCATGGGGAGGGGGCAGGGGGGAGGGATTGCATTGGGAGTTATACCTGATGTAAATGACGAGTTGATGGGTGCAGCACAGCAACATGGCACAAGTATACATATGTAACAAACCTGCACGTTATGCACATGTACCCTACAACTTAAAGTATAATAATAATAAGTAAATTAAAAAAATAAAAATAAATAAATAAATAAAATTGCAGAAAACAAAAGTAATACTAACGTTAAAAAATCAGTTGTTTTTATATGTGCAAACAATAGCCAGTCAGAAAGTATAATAGAAGGAAAGGTCCTATATGATAAAAGTATATTATAAAGCCCTTAGGAATAAATTTAGTAAGATCTGTGTAAATCTATATGAAAACAATTTTAAAACACAATTGAAAAACAAAACTTAAGAACTGAACAAAAGACACTGCATGTGTTCATGGAGGGAATGGCTGAACATCGTACAAGAATTATTTCTCTGTTAAGTTTATCTGCTCCTTTGAAATGTACCCAATAAAATGCCACAATTATTTGGAATTACAACATTAATTGTTGTAATTAATGTAAAACATTAATTACATATCTGTAATAATGTAAAACATTAATACAGATAAATAAACAATGTAGTGAAGAAATATTTGAAACAGAAGAGCAATGAAGAATTATTGGTTTTAATAGATATCAAAATATTATAAGGCATTAATAAAAAATAATACGGTATTGATGCATAAATAAGCCATCAAACGTAATTCAGAATCTAGAAAACCTAGAAAAATCCCCAATTTGAAAAAATTTCCTTTCAAAAAAAGGGAATTTAGTGTGAGGTAAATGTTGTTTCTCCCTTGTAAAATCAGTAGGGAAAAGGGGACTACTAAAATTTGTAATAACGAAGTAGACATTTGGAAAAAGCATAAAGTTAGATTCATATGCCACATTCTACACCATGATAAATTTCCAGTGATCAAAAATCTATATGTGAATTAATTAAGCTGTGAAACTACTAGAAGAAAACATGGCTAAATTCTTCATAATATTGAAATAAGAAAAGTCTTTTTATTAAGACTCAAAACTCAAAAGCCATAAATCTGATAAATTTAACCACATGAGAATCAAAATTTCCTTCAGGTAGAAAGTTTATGCAAAACAAAATCAAGCTAAGTGCAGTTAACTGTCAGGGAACAGGGAAAGGGACTGAAGGGTGCTCAAATTTCCCATTAGGGTCAAGCCTGGTTAATTAAATTAATGAGAAACCAACCCAAATCCCAATAGGAAGGAAATGAACAGACAGTTCACAAAAAAGAAAATGGAAATGATGCTAAACGCATGAAACAATGTTCAGATTTACATATAATGAGTGAAATGCTAAAAGTGAATTCAAATATATTTCTCTCCAGATCTTTTTTTAAAAATGTAGGTTTTGATAACTGACTCTGGGCTATGGTTTGAATGATATTGATTGCTCCAAATTTCATGAAACTTGACCCCCAATGCCACTGTATTAGGAGGTTTGGTCTTTGGGCGGTTACTGAGTCACGAGGGTACTGGCCTCACAGGTGGGATTAGCTGCTCTCATCAAAGGACTTGATGGAGAAAGTTTACCCCTTTTGGCCCTTCCATTCTTCTGCCTCATGAGGATGTCACAAGAGAAGGTGCTATCTGCGAAGCAGGCCCTCACCACACATCAAACCTGCTGGCACCTTGATCTCAGCCTTTGCAGCCTCCAGAACTGTGAGAAATAAATTTCTGTTCTGCATAAAGTACCTGGTCTCAGGTATTTTGTTATAACAGCAGACTCGGACACCCTGTTATGAGGTTATAGGGAAACAGGTGCTTTCATATATCACTGGGCTAAATTAGTACTATCCTTTCTGAGGGCAAGTTGGCAATGTCATCATTATGAAAATGGACCCAGAAATTACATCCTGGGAATTTAACTGCACAAATATGAAATGATGTAGGGCTCTTTACTGAAGCATCCTTTATGGCCACCAATACGAAACAACTCAGATGGTTAATAAATGATGACAACTTCTCACAATGCAATGTGATACTGCTTAAAGGGAAGGAATGAAAGAACTGTATCCAAACATGGAAATATTTCCTTCCAAAATACTTCAAACAAAGACCAAGATATATAGTAACGTGTGTGATATGATACACATACCTTCTGGACATTTAAAGAAGGAAATAAGAATGCACATGTGTGTGTATGTGTACCTGCAAAACCTGCAAAATGAAACCCTGGAAGAAAACATAAGAAACTAATGACAGCGGTTACCCACAGGGGGAGCAGTAAGAGGTGTGCAGATGAGGGATGAAAATGAAGGCAAGACCTTTTATTCTACACATTTTTATAACTTGATTCTGCATTCAATTTTTTGATCATCTATTCAGTTTCTATAATCATAAGAAGAGTACCAGAGCAAGCAAAGGTTAAAATATATATACTCATTTATTTCAAAAATGTTTATTCAACAACCACAGTGTAGCAAGAGCTGAACCAGGCAACGAAGAATAAAAGATGACAATTCCAGTATTTAAGGAGCATACAATCTAGTGAAAGAAACTGACAAGCAATCATGACCTAGATTTAAAACTTGAATGATTGAGCAAAGGAAACTGCACCAGTAAAAACAGAAAAGTCAAAAGGGAAAGCCACTTTAAGAAATAATATAGATGATAGGAAATATTCTATGATTTGATGAAACGAAGGATTTATGCAAATTGAAAATTCCATCAGTTAGTGGATAAAAGACTGGCATTTATAAAGGACTCCAAAACTGGATTTTGAGTGTTATTCTGAGGCTGAAATTCTAGGAGAGAAAGCAAAAAGAGAAGGGAATTCATAGGAAATCTTAGCCAATGTCCACATGTATTGGGTTTAGGACATTTTTCCTTTCATTGAAATTTCTCTTCAAGATTCTGCCCTGAAAAAAGTAGCCTCAATAAACATAGGATTGAAGTATTTTTCATATACTACTAAACAAAAGGCTTAAAACTCATAACAGTCTCTGTCAAAACATCTCTTTAAAATAATCGTAATTTTAAAATCCACAGTAAGATAACTAGTCTATGATATGATATTCCTGAAGCTGTACATCTGACATCTGGTGAGATGTCTAGTACCATTTTATGATTTATGATACAGGAAATATGAAGTTCCTTTGGATACGGTATGATTCATGTAAAAAAGACACTTTGATTCAAATCCATTTACTTTTATTTTTGATCATTCGGAGAAATTATTTCATGTCGCATATTAATTCTTCCAAGAGCCATCTGGTAGGGCACAATGCTAACGAGGCCAAAGTTGCTGGTTCCATCCGTACACTGCAGACAGGCGTCACGGAGGGAGCAGCTTTTTTTTGTATGCGCCTCTAATCAGGTCCAGCTGTCTTCCAATTTTGACATTGGGCACAAAGGGACCCAGGTAAGAGAAGGTGAATTCCTGATGAGGAATCATCATCCACAAAAAGTAGCAGAAATTTCTTAGTTAATCTTACATCTCGCAGCATGACAGGCTGTGGACTCAGTCATCTACTTTTGTCCTTGAGGGGTTTTTTTAATGTAAGACAAGATTATTCAAGTAAGCATATCACAAATGATTCATTCAACCAGGATAAAGGGAAAATGCAAGGTAATGCATGCTCAGTGCCATTGAATTCCTCCAATTTCTCCTAGGCACCGTTAGTGTCAACCAGACAATGCTGTGTTGCTCCTGTTTTAAAATCAGAATGTAACTTTACCATGCAGGAAAAGAAAGTCACAAACAAAATGCATTTTCAGACTCCATCAAGAGTTCTGCCAAGCATAGAGTTTACAAGTGTAACAATGGCAGCTGTTCCCACTAGTAAGAACAGCTGGGAAAAACAGAACTAGAGTCATTATCTCTCAGATTATGATCTGCTGGAACAATGCCCAAACTATCACCACTGACACTGAGTGACAGCATTTAGCCTCTGATAACCCCATTTAAATTTTCATTTCATTCCACTAAAATGCATTAACACTGTCACCTATTCAAGAATAAACAAAACATTTCAGAATTATTCCAACAATATATGTGGAAATCTATTTTCTTTTAGAGACTTTGAACTGGCTGTATTCAAGATTAGCAAACACCTTCGTCACTTCATTCCCCTGAGAGACCACCATCTAAAGGAAGCACACTTTTTTGGAAGAGAATAAAATGGATATGTATTGTTAAAGCTATCCATGAAATACAATACAGTTTTGATTATTAGATACCTACACAGTTAGAAATCGGCACCACAATGTCCAGAGGATCGGGGATAGAGAAACCTCCTGTCAATCTTATGCTCTATGGGCATGAATGAGGATTATGAATTCAGAAAGTAAGTTACATTTACAAACCACTCGTGTATACAGAATAATAAATCTATGTGTGACTCTGCAAGAAAGCAAGTAGAATATAAAATAATAAAGAAATAATAGCCCCTCTCTCTATGAAGGAGAAGTTATAAGAATGACAAAGATAGAAGGCAAATGAACAAGAGGATGTCCTAGAAGTCAAGTACAAAGAAACCCTGCTGAGGAGTCAGCAGTGGTCCGTGGCATGTGATGGATGACTCTTCATTTGTACTGCATATGGTCTTAACATCTTTTCGGAAAGTATGAGCAAACAAATGTAAATACTATACTTGTGAGGGCACCATTATAGAAGATAAAACTCCAAAGAATGACTTAAAGGAATTAGAAAAGAGAGCAATGCATTGTGTAAAAGAAATGATATTTATTGTTTCCTGTTATTGAGAATATCATAGAGCAAAGAACAGTCCACCCAGTATCAGGTAGCTGTGGAGATTACTTTACTACCTGCAGAATGGCTATGAAAGACTAGATTCTGCAAATATTTGATATTAAATTAAAATCTATCTGGAAAATTGAGACAGGAAAAAAAAACAGGTGGCATCTGTAAACATCATGCATCCCCTTCTGCTTCTGGAATTCCATGTTTAATAGAAAATTTTAATTCAAACACTCTAGGTGACTGATGAGGTTACAGTGACATAGATGATATCCCAAAGCATGAGTTTCAGAATCAGGAAGAACCCAGATTTATCCCGTAAGTCATAATTGTCAATGTTTTTCAAGCGGTTCCCACATGCTCAGGAAGCTTTTGGTGGGCTGCACATGGATTGTTTTCTCACAAAATTCTCCCAACCCCCCTAAGGTTTCTTATTGTTATCCTCGTTATATAGATGAGGAAAATCTGCCACAGCCATATTAAGTAATTTGGCTAAGGTCACAGAGTTGGTAAGTGGTAAACTATAAAATATCTCACTTCCTCCAAAATGTCACTATCTGGGTGACTACAAGTCACTACACTTCTTGGCATCTCACCATGCTTTTCTGTACAATATGAATGAATCTCATGCTCTACTCACAAGGGTGTTATGGGAGAACATCAAAACCATTGCCTTCTATAAAACAATGGTTCAACGCTGCTGACATCTTTATGACCATCATTAAAGATTATCAAGGACTTGAAACGAAGAGAGAAACAATAATCTTCTTAAATGTCTAAAATGAGGAAATCCTCTTGATTGCAGCTGACTAATAGCTGGGGACTCTTATAAAGCCATCTTCTGTTTACATCGTATGGAAAAGCAGCTACTTGTCCTGAGTTCCACACCTTCCTGCTGTAACCTCCCACTGCGACTTCTCTTTCCCTCCATATTGATTAAATAAACCAAGAAAGTTCTACCTATTAGAGGTGCTAAAGAGAGAAGGCAGTAGGTCCAGATAGGGGGAAGAGGCTGGATAGCTGTATATATAATTATTACTCGACTATATTTCTTTCTGCAGGGACCAAGGGAGCCTTAACGTTCCCCTCAGTTTAACTCAACTTTAGTCAGGTTTCTTCCTAACTCTAGGCCCCTGACCTCCTTTTTCATAGAAAAACTTTACTCTAGAACACTTGCAATTGGAAACTCTCTCTGCCTCTTTAAGATATAAATCTTCTCCAAACCTCTTGCAAGTTTTACAACCTACGAATGTCTTTTTCAAGGACCTGGGAGCCACCACTTTGAAATGGCATCATCAAGAAGGAGCCCCTATCTCCCACTCTCTGTGAAAGGGCAGGAGCCGAATTTCCATTGGCACCACTTGGGACACACAGGAGGCCTGACCCCACTGACCAACCTCCCCGGTCATGTCATTCAGTACTTTTCCACTAGTTCACCCCAGTGTTTAAAACCTCACCCACCTTTCATTTTAAAGGTGTGGAGTTTAGTCTCCCAATTGCAATAGTCTTGAATAAAGCCTTCCTTGCCTGTGTAACTCTGTCTGTTGCAAGTTTCCTTTGAAAGTGGTGGATTTTACAATCACTTGAGAGAGCAGAAACTAGGCAGAAAGAGGAAAGAAAAATATGTAGTGGATTTTCCGATAAGAGGAAAAAACGGAGGCTGCCTTAGTGTAAACTTTTTATGTCAAAGTGCCAGCACCTCCAAGACATCTTGATTGGGTCATGAAAGGAGTCATCCCCGAGCATGCAGACATCATGGGAAGAACTGAAGGTGAAATACGGGGTGGACAAGGCATGAAAAATAAATGATAATAAATTTATGATTTAAGTATATTTATATATAATACATTTATAATTTAAATAAGGACAATTATAAAATTTATACTCTACAAGAATAATAGGCTTTTATGTAGATTAAAATGCATTTAAATGCAAATTCAAGGCATATTTTTATGGAAATTTATATGTGGTCCTCTTGTCTATTTCATGTATTTGGCTGTGACCTTGTAAAGACCTTAGCAACAATTCCTCCCTACTGCTTTAGAACTGTTAGGCAAGGAAAGGTCTATTGTGAGCTCCTCTTTAAGTAACTGGGTGAGGTTTGGGGAGGAAAAAGGGTAACTTTCTAATGATCTGAAATTCTGAAATACTTAGGAGTATTTAGAGCAGAGAATATATTTAGGCCTAAATACTCAAAGGTTTCCCTGGATAGTTTCCATCCTGATGGTCTAGTATGGATTTCAGAGCTCTCAGGAAACATTAAAACCCAGTGCCTACCCAGGGTCATTGATGGAGCCTGGGGAACAGAGCTGACCTTTTTGGGGCAGATGAACCCTTTGAAAGTGTCTGACACTCCTTGCAAGAACAGCACGTGCCTATACCATGTCCCTTCCACCAAGAGAGCTTCGGGTTAGAACTCAGATGAATTTATATTTAAAATTCTAGCTATGAGAGCTTGGGCAAACAAGACAACTTATCGAAGCTTTAGGTCCCCAATATATAGATTAATTGATAGGTGACTGATACAGATAGAGTTCCTTTGAGAGAAACAAAAATCTCTACTAAAGAGAGGTGTTGATGCTTACTGCCATATGTGGCACAGAGAAGGCATTCAGTGTAGCCAGCTTCTATGGTCATTATTACTGTTACTACTGTGATTTTTCCAATTTTTTAAATTCCCATTTACCAATAATAAAAGTCCCACCTCACTTGACTTTAGGTTCCTGGATATGTGTGTGTTCCTCAGATACCCAAAGTGTGATTTTACTTGTCAGAGAAGGGAATTTCGAGGAGCTTTGGGCCTAGATAAATTAATGTCTTCTATGCAGCGTTTATGATAATGATACATACACATGATTTTCTCAGTAAATGCATTTGAATGACTCCAAGTTTGATGCTGTATTAGTTTTCTAGGGCTGCTATAACAAAGTACCATAGACTGAGTGGCTTAAACAAAAGAAATGTATTTCACAGTTCTGAAGACTAGAACTCCAAAAGCTGGGTGCTGGCAGGGTTGGTTTCTTATGGAAATGCCTCTCTCCTTGAGAGGCATTTCTTATGGACAGGCCTCTCTCCTGGTCTTGTAGATGGTCATCCTCTCCCCGTGTCTTCATATAATCTTCCCTCTGCATCCAAATTCCCTTTTCTTATCAGGATGCCCATCTTGTCAGATTAGAGCTGACCCTAGTGGTCTCATTTTAATTTAATTCTTTCTATGAAGACCCTGTCTCCAAATATGGACACATTCTGAGGTACTGACCCCAACGTGAATTTTGTGGGGGACACAGTTTAGCCCATAACACACGACTTAATTTTATACATGTCTATTTGATCTAATTTTCTACTTAGTGGCCTTTTATTTTCCACCTCATCAATTATATTTTCCCAATATTTATCACTTTTGATCATTATTAATTATTGAAGCACCTTTAAATTTAATCTGATACAAAAATGTCCTAGACCAGGTACCAGGTAGAGCAGGCTGGGATCTCACATAAGAATATATGGTAGAAAGAATTAGAATTTTATTTCATAGAGAGTAAGCCCCAAGTATTTTCTTTCTTTATAACCTCCAGTGTCATGCAGTACAGTCAACTCACAGCACATGCCTGTGGGAAAGATGAGTGAGTCAATGAATCAATTAGCAGGATTCAAACAGCAACAGCTGACATTTATAATCCCTCTTCTAAGCACACAGAATAATCGTGTTGCCTTGTTGAAGACTTTAGAGTTGCCTGGCTGGGGAATCTTTAGTTTGAGAGAGAGCCTGGGGACTCACACTCATCATGGAGTAGCCTGAACTGCATCTTGAGATTTGCCAGTGTTTCCTGAGTAATCTGAGCATTGCTCCAGCAGTGTGAAGTTATGTCAGGGACATAAAAAGCCAAGGTCTCCAGTAGACCCTGGGGAGAATGAAGACAAGAACATCACACCATTTAAATGATTAAAGCAAGAAATTCAATAGTGAAAAGTGATATGGCATTGCATTTTCCCTTTAAAAGGATGAATTCTGTTTACTTTGACCAAGAGCAGGCTTAATTTAAAAACAGGGTGGTGATCCAGTTTATACCAAAATACCAATATATTCAAATAATAAAGTAAATTAGCCCTTCTGATAAAAATAAGATCTTATCAAAATGCTAACCACTGTGGCATATCTACAAAGAGAATATTGCATAAGTTCAAAATTGTCCAATTCCATGGAGAAAGCTTTTATCTAGTTTCTTAAACACTTGTAGCTTCCTTAACTCCACAGTTTATCCCATCTGTAGTTTCCAAATCCCTATGTGTTCATTTTCTTTTCCACTTGAGAACCGAATAATTAAGATACATATGTACATGATATCTAGATAGACACATAAATATCCATAGATAAAATAATAAAAATCCTAATATCTAGCTAGCTAAAGAGTATTGTTCCCAGTACACATTTCAGTTATCTTAAATGTTTGCTTTTTTTTGTGGGTTTATTCTTTGGGTGGGAGTGCCTTGGTTTTTGTTTTTATTTTTAACAAAGACAAAAGAGAAAGAGTAGAGAAAAGATAATTGCACATTCTAAGTGTTTTATCAGAGTCTGAGAGTAGAGGCTGTGTTATGATTCCTGGTGGAAATCTGTTTTCATCACAAATCACCTCACAGTATGATGCAATTTATCATGATTGTCATCCTAGACTCAAGGGGGAGCAGAAATAGAATTCCAGCAGCTCTGTGCATAAGGACCTATGTACTCAAATGCATGGTTAAACCTCAGTGAAATCGTTGCCATCATTGGGTGCCAGCCACCGGCTACTGACAGTAGTTTTTCCCAACTGCCCAACTTTTAAGAGGCTGGTTTAAATTCACATCAATCAATAAATATTTAGGGCAAAAATCACTCAAGTGCATAAACATACCACCCCAAACTCAGCAACACAATACTATATGCATTTCCAATTCTTTATGTAGACAGGACATTTTACAGTTAGTTCTTCCTTTTTTCTTTTTTAACTGCATTTTAATGCCCCAGGTTTGTTTAAACTTCTGTCAGAATGTTGACTCAGACCGAGATTTTATTTTTAATTCAGGAAAGAAGAGGATATAATGTCTTTAAAAGAAGAAGGAAATTCGGTGAGTCTTCTGCAATTAGCACCATAGAAGTCAGTTAAGATGCCTTCTGGAAATTTCCAATAGATAGGGGTAAGTTAGAATGACAGCAGGCAGCAAATGAAAACAGCACTTGGCAATTTGGGAATCGTTTTTTGTGACAAACTATCTGGTAGGCAACAATTTTGGCTTTCTCTAAACTTGTATAACTTGCTGTTATTTTGGCTGATTTTGATCATTAACACAATTGCACATAGAGAACTGTCAGTAAAATTAACTTCGGGCTGAATTCACGCCTACTTTCCCACCTCATTCTACTTAAGTACTTTCAGAAATCCCATGCTTTCTTCTAGAAACTTTGAAGCAAAAAGAGCTAGAAAGGAAGGTGGCCAGACTGCTACACCTCCCCTCCTTCCCATCATTATAGATCAAGCACTTAAAGTGAAGTTTAGACCTCAAGTCTATCTCTCCAATTCATGCTTTCCTATAGACTGGATTTTTTAGTTCAAGTTTATCTGGCTAAAATATAAGTATATATTCATATCACTAAATAGAAAGACAATGGTCCACAAATGTGCTCCACTTTGTTTCCTACCTTTAAAATGTTGTATCATTATCCAGTTGCTCAATTCATAGCCTAGGTCTTCTCTTCCTTTTCTTTTTCTATGGTAACACTTAACTAATCACTTTTTTTTTTGTTTGTTTCAAATTTTCCTTTTCCCGTATCTCTTGCATCTGCCCATCTTTTCCATGTGCCAACAACATCCAGTTCAGACCTCAGTCATTCCCTACCTGTTTATTGCAATCGCTGTGAAGAAACTGTCTTCCTCGAGCCACCCTTACACATTAATTCTATGATGCAGCTAGTCATCTTTCCAACATGAAAATCTCTTCATGTCACTTTTACAAAGACTCCGCATAAAAATCCAAATGACATGGGATAGTTAACAAACCCTCATGACTTGTCCCCAGCAAACCTCTCCAGCCTCATTTGTCACTTCCTTAACTAACCTTGAGCCCCAGTATTCGGCTACTCACTGGTGCCCAGAGCAGCCATGATTTCTTTACCCTTTTGTCATTTTCCCTGTGCTTGGAGCTTCACTCCTTCCCCTGCTTCAGTTCTTCCTTGGTTTCTTGTAGAAGTCAGTTCTTGCAGAAAACCTGTGACAGTAGAAAACTTGTGACTGTATCTCCAGCAGGGTACTGTGAATCCTGTGTACTCCTTAAATAATTTCTTGCAAAAGGGGCTTACTTTTATATTCCATCTCCCTCTATCTTAAAAGCTCCTTAAGAGCAGGAATTCTTTTTAATCATCATTTATTACTGAATCCTGAGTATATAATGTAACACCAGGGCCATAGAAATTTCATGCTTTATAAATATTGTTCAAAGAATGAAAGAAGAGATGGCAGAGGAAGATGTCTTAGAAATCAATATTACAGTTGTGTTGCTGTTGCTGTTGCTCCAGTGAGGTCTTGGGGAAATTATTCACCCCGATTGGATAGCTTTAGCTCTTTCATCTTTGGAGTGAATATTTAGTGAGGACAACCCGCTTCTTAACTGAATGATATTGAGGTGGTAACAAGAATTCCATCCACATTTTTACTTTCCAGTGTTTGGGGCAAATTCAGTCATTTTGTAATCATAAGTAGAAATTTAGTAACTTGTTTTCTAATCAAAACTAGAAATCCATATAAATGCAAACAGTGAATGCTCTACCAAAATTACATACAAGTCAGCATTGAAAATAAGAAGTGGTTTTTTACACCCTAGGCGCTTAGAAAAAGATGGTTCTTATTTTTTAAATGGATTATGTTCTGCAATAAAGCATATGTTTTATATTTTCCTAGGCTACAAACATATGTCACAATGTACACTGTCTATTTGTACTATAAGTAGTTTGCTTTAAAAAATAAAAACATTGATTTTTAAGCTTTCTCTCCAAATCTCTATTTGGTTCTCGGGTTTTTTGCTTTACTTCTGTGAAGAGAGAGTTCATGCCACTTTGATACTTTCTAATTTTCTTCCTGCGCTTCTGAAAGACAACTATGTGTCTCCTTTTGTAAAGGTATTCATTATGAAATTATAACATGGTATAGGTTGAGACATGACAGGCTATTTTACCGACTATGGGGAGTCAGTAATAGACCTCTTTATTATCCTAGCAGTCAAAGCCCGGCTTTAAAATGTCAAGTGTCTCTGCAATGCCTAATTCCAATTTACTGGGGAAGAGGAAGGAAAGATTAGAAAGAGATTAAATGTATGGGTATTTAGTACCATGAAAAATTGAATTTATTAGAATTAAAATTATTATAAAAAAAGACCAAACCATGGTAGTCCTTGGAATGCCACCTTCTCATTTTGAACTTCTTGAGATGGAACATGAATTAGTGACTATCTAAGAAATCAGAAATAAGATATCCTGGGCCTTAGAAATTTTTGGTTTTTATATCTATAAAAAAAAGGACACATCCCAAGTTGTACTTACATTCTTAATCAAACATGTTTTTAAAAATATACAAACATAATTAGAAGGTGAGTAGGTAAATTGGATGCCTAGTAATCAACATTTAGTTATAATTTATGATGTCTTAATTAGTTTCCTTATAATTTAATTGATGAAAATTATTTACATGTACAAATAGCCACTGACTGTGAAAGCTAGTGGAGCCAAGATCCCACTTACATTATTTTCCCAACCAATAAACAAACAAACAAACAAACAAACGCTTTTAGCAACCAAATTATTTTTGTAGTCTATTGTTTAGACATCTGTTCTGTTTACTATTACAGTGTGAGAATGCTGTACTAGGGAATTGAAAAACTGTTATTGTGAACAGTGGAGTTTCCCCCCCTCAGTACTACTGACATGTGGGATGAGAAGATGCTTTGCCTTGGGCAGCTGTCCTGTGCATTGTAAGAGGCTGAGCAGCATCTCGGCCCTGCTTCTGCCTACTGGACACCAGAAGCACGCCCCTCCCAGTAACAACATCCAAAACCGTTTCCAGGCATTGCCCCCAGTTGGGCCACCGCTCTAATCTCTTAGTGTTCTAAGTCGGGAACGTGCCATTTGTCATTATTTAAAGCACTCAGTGATAGTACAGCACTTAGTTAAAAAAAAAAAAAAAAAAGGGAAAGGTATGCCTATAATGTTGTGCTAGATGGTCCAAGAGAAATAGGAACCCAAAGTGTAGAAAGCAGCAGGCCTGGGGTTGACCTAACAAATCTTCTCAGTCTCTACAGGCTCTTAGCCAGCCCCTTCACTTTTTTTTTTTTTTTTTTTTTTTTTGAGAAGGAGTCTCTGTTGCCCAGGCTGGAATGCAGTGGCACTATCTCGGCTCACTGCAACCTCCACCTTCCGGGTTCAAGCGATTCTCCTGCCTCAGCCTCCTGAGTAGCTGGGACTACAGGTGCATGCCACCATGCCCTGCTATTGTTTGTATTTTTAGGAGAGATGGGGTTTCACCATACTGGCCAAGCTGTTCTCGAACTCCTGACCTTGTGATCCTCCTGCCTCGGCCTCCCAAAGTGCTGGGATTACAGGCGTGAGCCACCGTGCCTGGCCACCCTTCACATTTTTATCCCTCAATTTTCTACCGTAAAAATGAATAATACTAATAATTCTCTCATAAGGTTGGGGTCCCAATCAAGGGAGCAAAAACATGAGAAGGACCAATGAACTACACAGATGGACGAGCCTGGAGGGCGTCATGCTAAGTAAAATAGGACAGGCACAGACACACAAATGCCGCATAGTCTTACTCATATGTGCAACCTAAAAAGTCAAACTCACGGAAGCAGAGAACAGACTGGTGGTTACCAGGGCTGGTGGACTGAGGGTCAGGGGAAGATATTGATCAAAGGGCAAAAAATTCAGTTAGATAGGAAGAATATGTTCAACAGATCTATTGTACAATATGGTGACTGTAGTTAACAACAATGTGTTTTATAATTTAAAATTGCAAAGATAATAGATTTTAAGTGTTTTCACCATACACACAAAAATGAGTATGCAATTTAATGCAAATGTTTATTCGCTTAACTATTCCACAATGTATTCATGTAGCAAAACATGTTGTACATTATACACATATACTTTTATATGACAGTTAAAAACTGGCCAAGATAATAAATAATAATCTCAGCCAAAAAAAAGGCCAGCAAAGATACTAGCACATAATGAGTATTCAAAAATTTGTTTTATTATTAACAAAACATGATTCAAAAAGTAGTTCAAAAATATTTTTTGCTACGCTGTTTGCAGAGAGAATTTCTCTTTTTATCATGGATCAAATGATTTTAGATAAATGGAGTCAAATTCTCCCACATAGCCCTTATAATTTCAGGAATTTATAATTAGTGTAACACTTCTTCTTAGCCTTAGTTATTAAGAAGTAGTGTAAGCTAATGGTTAAGAACACGAATTTTAGTATCAGACAGATCTAGGCAAATAACCCTTCCTCCACTGTGATTTTCTACGCCTCACTCAGGCATCAAACCAAACAAATCATAAAGCTGTAGTTTTGTTTTTGAATTTACTTTCTACTGATATGGGCTTGGAGGTAGTTCTAAGACAAAAAAAAAGTACTGATGCTTCAGAAACATTGAATTAATGGTGTTGCTTGGAAGTTAAGAAACAATAGAAAAGGAAAATAAAAGAAAAAATGTGTTAGCAGAGTAAGGAGAAGGGAAGGAAATGTACATTTAGTGCCCACTACACACCAGGGACTACAGCAGCTTCTTCAGCAAGGACGATCTACTTAATCCTCACCATGATACACTGTTAGCTTCATTTTACAGAAGAGCATCAGAGGGGTGTTGTAACTTACTTGATGGCACACAGTAAGTAAATAACGGAATGAGAACCAGCACAGAAGTCACTCTGACTCCAGAACAGCTGTTTTTATATAAGACCACGGGCTGCCCGGGTACACCCCAGTCCTGACAGTTACAGAACTGTTCTTTACGTCCAGCTCTTGCTGACACTACACAGAGAGAATACTGAATTTTAGCAGGTAAGAAAAAGCAATAGTTATCTTCACAAATGTTACCATCTCAAAGGAAGTAGCTGTATCGTTATGATTATTTCATCAGTTGGCTTGGGATACTAGCCTGTTTATGGAGATTAAATTCAATTTTAAAAAGGTTTCGGTGGGAGGCCGAGGCAGGTGGATCACGAGGTCAGGAGATCGAGGTCAGGAGATCGAGGCCATCCTGGTTAACACAGTGAAACCCTGTCTCTCCTGAAAACACAAAAAATTACCCAGGTGTGGTGGTACCAGGCGCCTGTAGTCCCAGCTACTTGGGAGGCTGAGGCAGGAGAATGGCGTGAACCAGGGAGGCAGAGCTTGCAGTGAGCTGAGATTACAAAAATTAAAAAGGAGAATGCAAGTTTCTAAAATCCAAAACATTTCTATAAATGAAAGAGTCAAGCTGTCAAAGTACCAAAGTGATGAATTTTTTGTGTGGTTGGGGTAAACTCCTTAATGTTAATACAGTTTTGTTGTATTATAGAAAAATGTGTGACACCATTATCTTATACAAAAGATCTGCCCATTTTATAGACACAGCAGTTCCCCTTATCCCCAGTTTTGCTTTTGAAACTTTCATTTACTCGAGATTAACTAATTGCAATCTGAAAATATTAAATGGAAATTTTCAGAAATAAACAATTCATACGTTTTAAACTGCCTGCTGTTCTATGTAGTGTGATGAAATCTCACACTGTCCAGTCCCTTTATGCCTGGAGCACGAATCCTCCCCTCTTCCAGAGGGTTCCCACTGTGGATGTTCCCTGCCCACAAGTCACTTAGCTGTCTCAGTTACCGGATTGACTGTCCAACGTCTCCATGCTTGAGGTCACGTCATCCTTATTTTACTTAATAATGGCCCCAAAGTGAAAGAACAGTATTAATTTTTTAAATTTTCCTGAATTCACAATCCAGGAAAAAGATATTAATGTACTCAGAGAATTTGTTCAAAATGCCATTTGCAATCCCTAGTCCTATTCTCTGAACATAGTATTGCATAGGTGCTTAGGGTACTTTTGAAATGAGCCATGTCACCAAAAGAAAAGTGACATTTGCTTTGTTATATTAAAACAACTTCAGAAGCATGCAGCAGCTCCTGAATTTCTTGGGATGGAATGGAGCAAGTTTTAATATTAGCTCACACATATATTTGCACTTCATGAAATTTATTACATAGCCTCGACTAATAAAAAAGTTAAAAAAAATTAGAACCAACTGAGGCTTTGTAACTCGGCTAAAAGCATGTCATTATAAGTGGTTTGTAGAATGAAATGCTTTTAGACTGATGCCCTTTAATGTTCATATTTGTTTCATAAATTTGTCACCCAAATCCCTTGGTGAAATTTCCCTAATGTACACCGAACAAATAAAAATGATTCAAGATGTAAGTAACAAAATCTTCTCATTAAGAGGATGTCACTAACTGACCAAGAATATGTCACTTCATCAGCTCTGAAATCTTTAACAGATCAGTAAAATAAATCATACCAAGTGCATGAACTAAGAGCGTGGTTTCTTAAAAAATGCATCAAGTGAATTTTATTTTCATCTACTCAGATGGGCAATGAGCACTCAATGGGAGTAAAGATTGTTTTGGAAGGTGCAGATAAATTTCAATAACAATATCTAGGTGACTGCAGTGTTGCTGGCTGTAGCTTATCCTAAGTATCTGCTCTTATTTTTTTTACAAACTAAAGATCATGTTTGGGATGAAAAGTTTTACAAAACACACCCAAGATTTATTTTATGTGAATGAATGAATAAGTGTATAAATAGGGATTTTTGTTTCATGCAGTATTTTAGAAACTTGACACTAGTTTGTCTGAATTTCTTCCCATCTAGAAGTGAATCTATGCTCCCACTCTTTGAACCTGGAGTCTGAGACTGTTTGGACATGGAGTACAGCAGAAGTGAGGCTGCGTTGGATTTTGTACCCAGATCTTAAGACACCCAGATCTTAAGACGCTCTTGAACAGAACGACCAGCACGTTGGTGGCTTTTCAAGGTATGTTTCAGGTTACCTCACTTTGCTAGATTACTCAGCTTCTGTCACACACAGTCTTTATTATTATTATATTTTAAGTTCTAGGGTACATGTGCACAACGTGCAGGTTACATATGTTTCCGTGTGCCATGTTGGTGTGCTGCACCCATTAACTCATCATTTACATTAGGTATATCTCCTAATGCTATCCCTCCCCAGGTGTGTGATGTTCCCCACCCCGAGAATTGAACAATTCTCATTGTTCAATTCCCAACTATGAGTGAGAACATGCAGTGTTTGGTTTTCTGTCCTTGTGATAGTTTGCTGAGAATGATGGTTTCCAGCTTCATCCATGTCCCTACAAAGGACATGAACTCATCCATTTATATGGCTGCATAGTATTCCATGGTGTATATGTGCCACATTTTCTTAATCCAGTCTATCATTGATGGACATTTGGGTTGATTCCAAGTCTTTGCTATTGTGAATAGTGCCACAATAAACATACATGTGCATGTGTCTTTATAGCAGCAGGATTTATAATCCTTTGGGTATATACCCAGTAATGGGATGGCTGGGTCAAATGGTATATCTAGTTCTAGATTCTTGAGGAATGGCCATACTATCCTCCATAATGGTTGAATTTTTAAAGCAGGAAAGGGAACACAAACATATTTTGGAACTCTCTCTCTCTCCCAATTCTAATATACATGTCTATATGTTAAATATATATACATATGAATTAATTATAAAATCAAGTATTTGTTTCAGGTTCAGAATCAAGGTTTTTAGGTTCTACAATGGGACCATGGATATTTACATGGGCAGAAGAGATGACAAAGGTAATAAATTCCCTCACTGTTAGACACAACGCTGTAAGCACTGCCTTTCTCTTGAAAATAAGGAAGTCTTGGATACAGGCCCACATGTGGAGAACCCAAAAACCAGCACCAACTTGCAGCCATGTGAAGGAGTCATCCTGGCTGTGGATCCTTGATCCATGTGAGCTGCCTGCGCTTGCCAACGTCCTGTGGAATGCATGTGAGCTGTCCCCACTAAGAGGTGACAAAGATGCAGATTCAGGAGCAGCATAAATTAATGCTGTTATTTTAAACATGAGTCTTGCAATAGTTTGTTGTACAATGGTAGATTAAGAAGAATATTTGTAAAACCGACAGATACACTAAGCAGTTATTTTCAAGAGAAAGACAATGCTTACAGTTTTGTGGTCAAGAACAAAGAAAATTATTACCTTCATCATGTATTCTACTCATGTAAATATCCATAGTCCCATGGTGGAACCTGAAAACCCTGATTCTGAAGCCAAAACACAATACATGATTTGATTTATATATAAATATATGCACACACACATATACACATATATATGCACAATACTATACTACATGTATACTATATGTGTAATTAATGTGTATGCATATACATTAGAATTGAAAGCAAGATCTCAAAATATTATTTTCTGCCTAAAAAGTAAATGTAGAATGTATATGGCATAAACTAGGTAACCTAGGCAAGTGAGGTAACCTGAAACACACTATGAAAAGTCACTAACTTACGTAGGTGTCTACAAGAATCCTCCCAGTCCCTGGTTCTAGCAAATTGACTGTCTGAGGTTTTGAGCAGAGACTAGAAAAATATATGGACTTCCCAAAAATAAGAGTTCTCAATACTAACATGTAGGAAGTTAAAAAAAAAAAAAATCTCTAGCTCTGCCTCAGAACAATTAAATTAACATCTCTGGTGGGGTGGATTAATATCACTATTAAAACAAAGCTAAACAGAACAAGAAGGGCCTAATAATTATAATATGGAAAAATCTAATAAATATTAGTCTAGAATTTCTAAAATATTAAGTTTGTTCTTCTATTTTCCAAAAAAGTGAAAGCAGGGGAGGAGTAGAAAGTGCTAATTTTCCTTCCTTCTCTCTCACTTTTCTCTAAGCCTAAATGATTCCCTGTCTTAGGGTAAACAGTTGAGCAAATGGAAAAAAAGTAAAATGAAGAAAAGTAGTAAATGCTAAAGGAAAAAACAGTGGCATCTACTAATAGGTATATATGTTTTTAAACCTGTAAATTCATCTAATGTTAAAGAATTTAAAATAAAGTACCCTGACACAACCAGAAGTTATTTTTTACTTCCCATCAGATTAGGAACATTTAAAGGAATGGGTAATATCTAGTCTTGGTGAGGGAATGGGGAAATAGAAACTCAAACATAAGAGACTGAAACATAAAGTTGTGAAACATTCATGATGGTGATTTAGCAGCAAGTATCAAACGTAAAATCCACATTCTGTGAACTCTGCAGTTCTGCTTCTCAAAGCTCTGGCCTGTGAAAGCACCGGCACATGCACACATAATACTCACTTTTGCATTATATCTAAACTCTAAAAACTGGAAGAACTCAAATATCAGCCAATACCACAAGAACCAATCAACTGTGGTGTATTTCTTCTGTGGAATATTATATAGCCATTGTTAAGAATGAGATATAAGTGTATACACCTTCTATATACACACAAAAATTAAAAATTAAGAAGCCTTAAAATAGAATGAGATAGATTCATAGGTAATGACAAACCCTCATCTCCAAAACATAGAATTAGCACAAATAATACATCTAAACCAATACATACTATCTATTGTACTTACTATAAATAAAACATAGGCACGTGCCTTTGTGTGGGATACATACCTTTATGTACACATACATATATGTAGATGTAAATGTATATAAAATTGATTAGGAGAGCCACTCAAAATAATACAAAGTGGTTACCTCTGCATAAGGGAGAGAGATTTCAGAGAGGGATGTGAGACAAAGTGGAGAGAGGATTAAGGAGGATTGTTTATGTACTGCTGGAGTGATTTATTGTAAGATTTCTTCTCAATGAAAAGTAAAAGTCTTCAACACCAGGCTGTTGACAAAGGCTCTGTACCTGCTCATCCTCACTGGGTCTAAGAAATTTTGCCTTTGATCTTCTCAGTTTTCACAGCTAACAGTTACCTTGCCCATTCCCCTCGCTTGGGATTTAATCAATCGACAGTGTTTGTGCACAGTTCCCATGTCCCGGCTTCCTCTTGGGTTTCTAGGATTATACAAATTTGACACAATTGTGACCCATTTCTCTACTGCTTTTCTAAAAATAATCAAGTTTTGTTTCATCAATTTCCTAATTTTCACTACTTTCTTATTAATGTAATTTAGTTATCACTGCCTGCACTGAGAAAGTGGTCGAATAATTCGACACAAAGTGTTTAGAATTTCAAGCTATTTACACCAGTGTTTCTATCTACCAACAGTGCATATTGTCACAGTGACATTTCCATTGTTATAATTGCTAGTCAGTAAGAGATGGAAACATTGCGTCCTCCAAGATGACTTTGCCATGTGTGTAAGTCTACTTCATTTGTATTCGATGTTCTGAAAATTGTGTAGAAAACACGACTTATAGAGAACTCTGCACTGAAATTAGCTTTGGAAGCATTGTATTCCATAAATGTGCATCATCTCGGAAGCATTTATTGAGCACCTTCTACAGGAATAAATATGTTCTAATCATTCTGATAAAGATTATGAGCAAAAAAGTGAAATCCCTGACATCAAACAAGTTTGAATTCACTGAAAGACACTGATTACTCACATCTAAGAGGCAACTCTTTAGAGACATTTAATTGTTACTTTGAAAAGATTCACTGGACTCTTATTATGGGTTGGGTATGACTCTGAGTCCTGAAATAAATCAGGGAATAAAACAGGAAAGAAATACCTCCCTTCCTTCATGAAGCTCTTATTGTCCTGGGGGAGGCAGGCAATGAGAAACAACTAGATGATAATAATATGTAGATGATACAAGAGAAGAAAATCAGTACTATAAAAATAGGGGGAAAGAGTTGATGATTGGGAGTACAGGCAAGAGAGGGAGAAGCAGTAGGCATGGGTTACAGTTTCAGAGTGGTGAGGGTCACCCTCAGCAGGAAGGAGGAGTTCTGGAACTACCTGAAGGAGTGGAGTTAGCCATGCAAATGTCACAAAAGAGATTCCAGGCTAAGGGAACAGATGAGGCAATGTCCAAGGGCAGCTGTGTTCCTGGAGTGTTTGATGAACATGATGAAGGCCAGTGTTTTGAATTGCAGGGGTAAATTGAGATTACAGATGATGAAGTAGGTAGAAAGCAGAGGTGAGGCCACATCATGTAGGTCTTTGCAAGCCCCTGAAAAACTGAATGTTTTTATTCTGAGGGGGGAGAAAATCGTTTGAGCACTGGAGGGACACTGCTGAACAAGGTACTTAAAGGGATCACTGTGGATATTGTGTTAACAACAGAACATCAAGGAACAAGAGTAAAACTATGAATTCCAGTTACTCAGTTGCAGAAATATTCCAGAAAAATAAGTGATTCTGTTTGGGCCAGGGTGGAAGTGGTCCAGATTCTGGACATATTTTGCAGATAGATTTGACAAGATTCCCTGGGGATTGAACAAGGGGTGTGAGAGAAAGGAATCAAGGATATTGACCAGAAAAATTGGAAAGATGAAGTCGCCATTAACACAGATAAGAAGAACCAGGGGTGGAAGTGGTATAATAGGGAAGATGAAGAGTTCAATTTTGACTTGCTGAGTTTGTGCTTGCCGATTTGGTACTCAAGTGGAGAATATATAAGAAGGGCATGACGTACAAGGCTGGAATTCAGAACTGACTCTGGGTTTTTGATATGTTTGGGAATCCTTATCATGCAGATGGTATCACAGGAAATAATAATGAATAAAACCCTCAAGGAAGTAAGGATAGCTGTATTAGTTCATTCTTGTACTGCTATAAATACCTGAGACTGAGTGATGTATAAGAGAAGAGGTTTAATTGGCTCATGGTCCTGCAAGCTGTACAGGAAGCATAGTGGCTTCTGCCTCTGGGGAGGCCTTGGGAAACTTACAACCGTGGGAGAAGGTGAAGGGGAAGCAGGCACATCTTACGTGGCTGGAGCAGGAGGGAGAGAGAGCGCAGGGGGAGGTGACACACACTTTTAAAACAACCAGATCTCATGATCACTCACTCTCATGAGAATAGCACCAAGGGACAGTTGCTAATCCACTCACAAGTACTCCTCCCCTATGATCCAATCACCTCCCATCAGGTCCCACCTCCAAATTGTGAATACAATTTGACATGAGATTTGGGTGAGGACACAGATCCAAACCGCCTCAATAGCTATGGAAGAGAAAGATGATTTAGCATAAGCCCTGGGTACTCTAATATTGAAAAGCCAGGAAGAAGAGAAGGAACAAACAATAGACTGAGAAGCAGCAACAAGTAGAAAAGTCAAAAGAACAGGGAACCCGGAAACCAAGCAAAGTAAGTTTTTCAGAGGGGGAAAGTGATGAACAGCTATATATTCTGTCACTTGGCTGAGTAACATAAAGACTGAAAAGTTCCTATTGCATGTAGCCACGATGAGGCCAATTGGTGCCTTCAGCAAGAGCAGTTTTGGTGTTATGGTGAAGGCATATGCCTGGCTGGAGTGAATGTCAGAGATGATGGGAAGAGTGTAAAGTACTTTTTCAGGAAGGTTTGCTAACCTGAGAGACAGAGATCTGAGGAGCTAAAGGCAAAGGGGATTAGGATGAAGGGACTGGTGTTTTTAAGATATATTTCTATGCTAATGAGAATGGTCCAGGAAAGTGGAAAAGAATGATGCCAATTGGAGAAGGTAGATGCCCTGGAGCAGCCTCTTCCACAGGCCAGGGCAGGTGGGCACTCATGCACAGTGGAGGAATTGATTCTGGATAAGAGTAGGGGCAGCTTAGCCATTAACAGAAAAGAAAGCATACAGGAGGTACCACAGCTGGAAGGGGGACTCAAGACATGATGGGGTCTGCAGACATTCTCTTGATTACTTCATTTGTCTCAGTATGGTAGAAATCAAGGTCATCAGTTCAGAGTAATGGTGAGAGAGAAGGTAGGAGAGGTTTAAAAAAAAGGAGGCAAGAAAGCATAGTCTAGGTTGGAAGAAAGATACATCCATGAACTAGGGAAATAGAAGAAGGTTGTCAGGCAGTATTGATAGCTCACTTGGGGTTCCTGGTTAAGGATTTAAAGTGAGACTATCAGGAGGATGTGTGTTTTACTTTGGCCACATTGAACTGCATAAGAGAAAGCACAGGTTAAAAACAGAGTCAGTTTTAACTAAGGTGGTAGCTAAGCCAAGAGAGCACACAGAACAGGAGGAGAAAGTTGAGGACAAGAGCCACAAATTAACAGGCAAAACAGATACATAAGGATAAATAACCTCATACACACACATGACTCAGAAGCATTTGTGCAACAAGTTGTTCAAATTAAACTCGAATAGTAATAATCCACCTTCAAAGTGATTATTTTCACTACCAGTATACTCGGTCTCTCAAAGTTCTGTGCCTCAAAACCATATGAAGTCTCCCCTTTGCCATTCTCTTCACAGCCTATGGCACAATCTTTCCACCTTAGGCAAAGGTGACAAATCTTCATCTTTTGAACATTGATTTTCATGTTAGAAATACTGGAAGTCCTTTTAAACCAAATCTAGTGAATTAAGTGAGTGATAAAGCCCTGTAATTCTATTTGGGGTTCCAAACCAGGTGTGATCCCAAAGTAATGAGTCTTATTTCCTTGAATGACTCATAAACTGGCTCTGAAGAAAATTCCAAAAGAAGAGTTACACAATTTGGAATTAGGGACAACTTAACTGAGAAAGTGCTTCTAGAAAGAATGTTTTAAGTTGGGCTTATGAAGGGATGGAAAGATAACAGATTGGAAGATATGAGGAATGACCTGAATAGGTAGTGCTTACATTTCTACAGGCATTTTAACTGTAAACTTCTGATTTTATTTGTATGTATCACCATTTATCCTTAAAACAAATGAGTAAAGCAGGTAGCATACATTCACTGCATTATAAAGAACATGGAACACTCTATCCTGTCAATACTTCTAATTTGTAAATGAGGAATCCAAAGTCTTCAGAGTTTTAGAAACTTGTTCAAAATCGCAGAAGTAGTGAGAAAACAAAACCACTAAAAGATAGGTCTCCTGCTCCTAACTAGAAGTAACTCAGAATACTCTCTCTCAAACTGGCATGGTCCTCAAAATTTTGCAGAGGAAATGAGAAGAAGAGTTCTGTTTCTTAATTTCCTGCTGCCACTTGTGATAATGTACACAGAGAGAGAGGCAGGTGAAATATTTTCCTCCATGAAGGCTCTAGATCAATGATTCTCAACTAGGAATAATTTTGGCCCCAAAGAGACATATGGAGACACAACTCTGGGAGTACCGGAAAGGGTTGCTCCTGACATCCGGTTTGCAGAGGCCAGTGATTTGCTACACATTCTACAATGCATAGGGCAGCACCTTAATAAGGAATTATTTGTCCCCAAATGTCAGTAGTGCTGAAGCTGAGATGGATATAGTTGAGAACATGAAGATATCTCATAAACATATGGTTCTTATATTTCACATATTAGAAACTAGGAAACATTCATGGAAACGAGCCCTAGGGTTCTGGGTTTCAACAGGTATTTGAACAGGAATACATTTGTAAATTTGTCACTGAGCATGCAAACTACCATTCATAAGTAGCCCATTATGTGTAATTATTTTCCAAGGAATCAATTTCAACTTTGGAAATTAGGTTTCCTAGGTATAACCGTATTCTTCTTTAGACCCTAAGACAGCTGGCCCAAGGTGTGAAAAAATGCTGATGAAAGATGGTATTGGTGGAGTCATCTACAGCAGACTGTGGTGAGAAAGGATAAAGGTAGGCAGACCAACTGGGAGAAAAAGTAGGTCTTCACTAAAAGTCTAAAGAGGTTTACCAAGAAGAAAGTCACATTTGACAAAGTCAGGAGGCCCAATAAAGTGTGACTGAGTCAAGCATCTATTGGAGAGATCAAACAACATATACAATGAAATCTTAAACTTAGTGAATATAAGATTACGTACGTTACTGGGCAGGCTTCTACATTGAAATTAGGCATGTTTTTCATCAAATTGTTCCTCTATGGATGCTAAAGAATATTTTAGAGAGGAACTTAATATAATGTGGATATAAATGACTTCCAAAAGAATAATTATGGATACTGACATTTATTATTTTCAGATTTTATTTTCTATTAATTAGGAAATAAGGTTTTGTCCCTTTCTAGGTGTACGGTAGTTAAGTTTCAGTTTATGAATCCTTATTACTATTGCTGTCTTTGGCTCTATATTTCATAAATAGAATGTATTTATGTATGAAACCAGCAGCAAGAGAATTTGCTTCACAAAGCCATATTTCAGAACTCACCAGATTGTGTGGCTGTTGAAAATCGATTTTCCCTCACCTCCTGGTATGAACATGCAGTTTTTATTTTCCAAGGGGAAACACCTGCAATCAATTGATGAACTGCTGTTTGTGGATCCAACTGTCACTGGGACCATGCAGTGGCAAAAGTCTCATTAACATGATAGGAATGTGCCCACAAACGTATCACTGAGATGCAGGCTGTGAACGCATATATTATTGTCTTTGCAGATGCTACTTTTTTTTCAAAAAGCCTAACTTTTAGAACTAGATGTTCTGACTCTTTGGAAATAAATGCCTCAATTTGATCATATGTTAATGGCTAAGACACACTGTTATTTTCCTTCTTTGTCAGCTAACAGTAATTTTCCAATTTCTTCTCCCCAAAGAAAGAACAGAAAAAATTCACAGAATCTTACAAAAGGTATTGAGTCTGAGAGTCTACTCAGTTTAGGTACCGCGTTTGATAGTATTCTGCACTGTCACTAAGATGGTTTCTTTAAAAAAAAATGAGAGAAAAGTTTTCATCTTATAACGTTATGACTCTTTGTATAAGTGTACACAATTGCTGTTTTCTTTTTTTTTTTTTTAATTTATTTATTATTATTATACTTTAAGTTGTAGGGTACATGTGCATAACGTGCAGGTTTGTTACATATGTATACTTGTGCCTTGTTGGTGTGCTGCACCCATCAACTCGTCATTTACATCAGGTATAACTCCCAATGCAATCCCTCCCCCCTCCCCCCTCCCCCCTCCCCCGTCCCCATGATACGCCCCGGTGTGTGATGTTCCCCTTCCTGAGTCTGAGTGATCTCATTGTTCAGTTCCCACCTATGAGTGAGAACATGTGGTGTTTGGTTTTGTGTTCTTGTGATAGTTTGCTAAGAATGATGGTTTCCAGCTGCATCCATGTCCCTACAAAGGACACAAACTCATCCTTTTTGATGGCTGCATAGTATTCCATGGTGTATATGTGCCACATTTTCTTAATCCAATCTGTCATTGATGGACATTTGGGTTGATTCCAAGTCTTTGCTATTGTGAATAGTGCCGCAATAAACATACGTGTGCATGTGTCTTTATAGCAGCATAATTTATAATCCTTTGGGTATATACCCAGTAATGGGATGGCTGGGTCATATGGTACATCTAGTTCTAGATCCTTGAGGAATCGCCATACTGTTTTCCATAATGGTTGAACTAGTTTACAATCCCACCAACAGTGTAAAAGTGTTCCTATTTCTCCACATCCTCTCCAGCACCTGTTGTTTCCTGACTTTTTAATGATCGCCATTCTAACTGGTGTGAGATGGTATCTCATTGTGGTTTTGATTTGCATTTCTCTGATGGCCAGTGATGATGAGCATTTTTTCATGTGTCTGTTGGCTGTATGAATGTCTTCTTTTGAGAAATGTCTGTTCATATCCTTTGCCCACTTTTTGATGGGGTTGTTTGTTTTTTTCTTGTAAATTTGTTTGAGTTCTTTGTAGGTTCTGGATATTAGCCCTTTGTCAGATGAGTAGATTGCAAAAATTTTCTCCCATTCTGTAGGTTGCCTGTTCACTCTGATGGTAGTTTCTTTTGCTGTGCAGAAGCTCTTTAGTTTAATGAGATCCCATTTGTCAATTTTGGCTTTTGCTGCCGTTGCTTTTGGTGTTTTAGACATGAAGTCTTTGCCCATGCCTATGTCCTGAATGGTACTACCTAGGTTTTCCTCTAGGATTTTTATGGTATTAGGTCTAACATTTAAGTCTCTAATCCATCTTGAATTAATTTTCGTATAAGGAGTAAGGAAAGGATCCAGTTTCAGCTTTCTACTTACGGCTAGCCAATTTTCCCAGCACCATTTATTAAATAGGGAATCCTTTCCCCATTTCTTGTTTCTCTCAGGTTTGTCAAACATCAGATGGCTGTAGATGTGTGGTATTATTTCTGAGGACTCTGTTCTGTTCCATTGGTCTATATCTCTGTTTTGGTACCAGTACCATGCTGTTTTGGTTACTGTAGCTTTGTAGTATAGTTTGAAGTCAGGTAGCGTGATGCCTCCAGCTTTGTTCTTTTGACTTAGGATTGTCTTGGAGATGCGGGCTCTTTTTTGGTTCCATATGAACTTTAAAGCAGTTTTTTCCAATTCTGTGAAGAAACTCGTTGGTAGCTTGATGGGGATGGCATTGAATCTATAAATAACCTTGGGCAGTATGGCCATTTTCACGATATTGATTCTTCCTATCCATGAGCATGGTATGTTCTTCCATTTGTTTGTGTCCTCTTTGATTTCACTGAGCAGTGGTTTGTAGTTCTCCTTGAAGAGGTCCTTTACATCCCTTGTAAGTTGGATTCCTAGGTATTTTATTCTCTTTGAAGCAATTGTGAATGGAAGTTCATTCCTGATTTGGCTCTCTGTCTGTTACTGGTGTATAAGAATGCTTGTGATTTTTGCACATTAATTTTGTATCCTGAGACTTTGCTGAAGTTGCTTATCAGCTTAAGGAGATTTTGGGCTGAGACAATGGGGTTTTCTAAATATACAATCATGTCATCTGCAAACAGGGACAATTTGACTTCTTCTTTTCCTAACTGAATACCCTTGATTTCTTTCTCTTGCCTAATTGCCCTAGCCAGAACTTCCAACACTATGTTGAATAGGAGTGGTGAGAGAGGGCATCCCTGTCTTGTGCCAGTTTTCAAAGGGAATTTTTCCAGTTTTTGCCCATTCAGTATGATATTGGCTGTGGGTTTGTCATAGATAGCTCTTATTATTTTGAGGTACGTTCCATCAATACCGAATTTATTGAGCGTTTTTAGCATGAAGGGCTGTTGAATTTTGTCAAAAGCCTTTTCTGCATCTATTGAGATAATCATGTGGTTCTTGTCTTTGGTTCTGTTTATATGCTGGATTATGTTTATTGATTTGCGAATGTTGAACCAGCCTTGCATCCCAGGGATGAAGCCCACTTGATCATGGTGGATAAGCTTTTTGATGTGTTGCTGAACCCGGTTTGCCAGTATTTTATTGAGGATTTTTGCATCGATGTTCATCAGGGATATTGGTCTAAAATTCTCTTTTTTTGTTGTGTCCCTGCCAGGCTTTGGTATCAGGATGATGTTGGCCTCATAAAATGAGTTAGGGAGGATTCCCTCTTTTTCTATTGATTGGAATAGTTTCAGAAGGAATGGTACCAACTCCTCCTTGTACCTCTGGTAGAATTCAGCTGTGAATCCATCTGGTCCTGGACTTTTTTTGGTTGGTAGGCTATTAATTATTGCCTCAATTTCAGAGCCTACTATTGGTCTATTCAAGGATTCAACTTCTTCCTGGTTTAGTCTTGGAAGAGTGTAAGTGTCCAGGAAATTATCCATTTCTTCTAGATTTTCCAGTTTATTTGCGTAGAGGTGTTTATAGTATTCTCTGATGGTAGTTTGTATTTCTGTGGGGTCGGTGGTGATATCCCCTTTATCATTTTTAATTGCGTAGATTTGATTCTTCTCTCTTTTCTTCTTTATTAGTCTGGCTAGTGGTCTGTCAATTTTGTTGATCTTTTCAAAAGCTGCATGGTGCAGCTTTATAGTAAAATATTCCCACTTCTTGGGACATCTACATACCATTCTGACACATGAAAGCATAGAATTTTGTGTTCTAAGTGAACTAGAAATAATTCTCTGTTTCACTAATTTTGGAAGAAGACATGGGACCCAAAGATTACACAAATTGCCACAGTTCACTTAATTAGTGACAGTGGTAACTTGAACCTGGGTCCTTTTTTATGCCACATAGGGACTCAAATCCCAGAATAGTTTGTCTTATTCAACGGCAAAGCTGAAGCTTCAGTTGATTAGACACCAAAAATTCCCTAACCTGGTCAATTTGGGAAATTATGTAACTTCGCATACATCTACTTCATACATATTAAGTGTCCAATAACCTTTGAATGAACTGAAGTTTTTTACGATCTTTAAAGAATTTTTCAATGAATGTTTATTAAGCACTTCCATTTCCCTGATATTTTGCTTCACCCTCAGTATACTATGGTAAAAGCAGCAGCACTTCTACCCTTGAGAAATTTGAAGACTACTACAGAAAACACAAAATTGTGTAAACGCAAAATAATAAGATAGATGTTAAAGGAGAAGGATGTGATAGGCATAGTGACCACAGACAGGACAGATGTTCAGTTTCATCTAGAGGGGTTGGAGATGCCTTCACAGGTGAAACAATGATGTTAATGTATTTGAATGACTTTTCTAATAAATGTGGAGACTTTTTTCCAGTATACCACATTGTGTCAAGGTATGTTATGCAGATTCCCTTAGAGTTAGGTTCCAAATACAAGATAAGAATAATGCTTTAATAGGGCAATGTGAATTTTTTTCTCTTTATTGTATAAATAAACAAAAATGTAAAAGAAATGAAAATGAAAATGTTTCCCTCTTTCCCATTCTCCACGTTCCTGGTAGTATTTACAGAAAAAGTCTTTCCTGCTGTCTAAGAAAAACTCACTCATTATAATTCTAGAAAATTGGACCATCAAGCACTATTATGAAAGAACATATGGGGAAGACGCAGGAAAAAGGAAGGCGGTACCTCTGGGGTACTCTGGGATGATGAACTGTGGGGATGAGGGAACGTGGAGCAGGAGTTGGGGATAAATCTGAGAAATGTGCTTTAAAAGGAAGAGTAGTCCCCATGAGACCAATCCAGGACCACCAGTCACAACACACGCAGCCCACAGGAGCTGAATCTTACCATTCCTCCTACGAGCTTTCCCACCATAGCTCCCAGGGACCAGGGAACTCTCACTATTCCTTGTTTTCTCAGCAAGTGAAGACTCGCCTTTGCCTTTGTGGGCTTCCAGCATCTCATCCACAATTTACCACTAGAAGTGACGCCAGTCCAGGCCCCAAGACTTTTCTCTAAGACAGTATGACTTTCTGGTGTGGATGGTTCTGCTCTCCCACTTGAGCATCATGTACCACAAGTACCTAAGATACTGTAAACCCAAGCGAGCAGGGTGCCTTCTGTGGAGACACCATTTTTCCACACTTACACGTTCACCAAATAGAGGAAGATTGGAGGCTAGATTGAAACAGCTTGAGATGCCCTGGGGCAAGCTGGTGGTCTAAGAGTTATGGGAGAAAAACTGTATTCTCTGTTGGCTGGGAAAATGAAAAGGGCTTTGATGCCTCACTGAGCCCCTCCTTTCCTTCCCCTTCTAGTAAGTGGGCTTCTCAAACCTCAGACGTGAGAGTGCATACATTTAGTATGTAAAACCCTGAAACTGTCATTAGGTTGAAACTCCTCTTCCTTTCCACTCTTGCCCATGAAAATGCTTTTTCAACATGTCAGGTTCACGGCTACTGAGCAATTCATGGCATAATACAATGCATGCCCTCTTGACATTTAAAAATGTGATTTCTGAATCTTTGAAAGTGAATTGTCTAAGACCCAAATGCTGCTCTAAAAGGGAATCACTAACTTGGAAACATTTGCTACCTTGGCAGTCACTCCTTGACCTGGCTGAGTAGTCCCTTCATTGCGAGATTAGCTCCCGGGAGAGGAGTTAGAACAGTGCTGCGTTTCTACAGTGACCTAGAATCTAAGAAAAAAGTCTGGGACCCAGAATCTAAGAAAGGATCTGGAATCTGGAATCTGGAATCTAAGATCTGGGTGCAAAAGGAAGAAAGCAAGTAGCTCCCATAACTCAAGAAAACTTGCAAGAGCAACTACGGCGCTTCTTTACTATAAGCTCAATTAAAATCTTTATGGGAAGGTGCTAGGAACTCAGCTTCATGTGTTCATTCTAAGGAAATGCTTTCTGAAATGCTGGCTTCGGAGCCAAAACTGTATGGATTCAGAGTAACTCTGGCAAGTTTTCAGAATTTCTACATTTTAATCTAATTGTTTGTAAGAGGGAAATATTAATGCCTCAGGATAGCTGTGAAGAAAATTTTGTTTTTAAACATCCTTGCAACAATATGGAAGAACCTGGAGAATGTTATGCTAGGAGAAATGAACCAGACACAGAAAAATAAACACTTTATGATCTCACTTATACGTGAAATCGAAACTAGTCAAACTCATAGAAGCAAAGAGTACAATGGAGGACGCTAGGGATGAAGCAGACGGGGAAATGAGGAGGTGATGGTTAAGGGTACAAAGTTTCAATTACGCAAGATACATAAGCTTGAGAGATCTGCTAGCCAGCATAGCTCCTATAACTCAAAATAATATAGTGTATACTTAAAATTGCTGAGACTAGATGTTATGTTAAATGTTCTTGCCATAAAGAAAAATACATTTTTATATATTTACTGTTATTTATGTGTATTTTTCATGTCTATGTATGTGTGCATATATGTCTGTGTAGATATGTGAATATGTACCTATGCATATATGTATTAGCTATGCATATATGTATGTATGTATTAGCTATGCATATATGTATGTTAGCTATAGGTGTTACGCTAAATACCAGATCTCCAGAATTCATTTATCTTGCATAACTGAAACTTTGCATCCGTAACCATCACTTTGCCATGGCCTGCTCTGCCTCATCTCTGGCAACCCCTATCCTACTCTCTGCTTTTGTGAGTTTAACTATTTTAGATTTCTTATATAAGTATTATGTGTCCTTATATATGTAAGTATATCTATACATATATGTGTGTATATACATGCATGTGTATGTGTGCATATATTTATATATAATATAGTTATATCCAGTTCAATATTCAGTAAATCCCACTTTCCTCTCCTCTATTATTGCATTTGCTGGTGTCCCCAGAAATCACAAAGCCCTTTGGAAATACCAACTCCCACTGCTAACAAATGCAAGACCTGAAACCAAAAACCAGTTTCGCTCCATCACTGGTTCTATTCCATGCCAGCAGGCATCCCATTGGACTGTGATTACCTCCTTATCTGCCACCCCACTAGAATGGGACTCTTTGTAGGTGAGGGTGGCAGTTATACTATTTCTCCCACATTTCTCACCATGATCAGCACTTAGTAGGTGCTAGATACAGCTGACTGGCTAAAGTTAATAATCAAATAACTGAGTGAGTGAATCAATCAATCAATCAATCAAGAATAAATTACTTAGAGGGGTGCATAATCATGTTGGAGAGGTATTAAAGAACGATTCAACACACAAAATGATAAAGGACCTATAAGGGTGTATTCTCTGAGAAGTGTCTAGTCAGAGATGTCAAGTCAGCCCTTGGAAGGAGTTGAATATCTTGCAAGTTCAAACCTCCAATGCCTGCAGGGCTTAAGTAACAAAAATAACAAAAGAGAAAGTTCTGGATACAGAGGCAAAGGAGAGCACAAGCATGCATTCCAAATATTTTTAAATTGTTAATGTTGCATATGTGCTTTTTGTTTTCCATTTGCTGGGCAGGCAAATCCAGTACATCTGTAGTACACCTCTCAGGAGGTGACTTGCTAAAAGGCCTTTTGCAATGTTAAAATAGAATTCATCTTGTTTGCAAGACAGCTAACAAAGCAAGTACCTCGATGGCTAATGTCACTCTCTACCCCTGCTCCCTAGTTTATGGTTTCATTCTTCCATTACCATAAAATCATAAATGACCATATTCAAAGCTCCAGCTGACACCATAAGATGTCAGGAGGCTGTGTCAGTGTCCTCACAGGCTACTCAACTGTACACTGTGGCCTCTCAACAGTTGACTTTGTCTGCATCCCCTATCGTCTTCCTACATGACAGCTCTGTGAAAAATACTAATTGATCTTGAGATAGCTGCAATACAGACACAAAACAGCTTGGGTTGCACCTTCACCAGGGATTCCTAGAGGAAAGGAAGAGGTAAGGTGATTAATGACACAAGCAAGGAAGGTTTTATCTCAAATGAGATGCTTATGTAAGACAATCTGGCTTTTGCAACTCTCCTTTTCTGCTTGTGTTTTATTGGAGGTCAGAAGAAAAGTGCATTTGTATGTGAAGTTTTTCCCCTTGTGCTTTCATGTGTTTTATGGCTCTGTTCTCTAGCCAAGTGTCCAAGCACAGAGGAGAGGAAAGAGCACTAGACTTGGAGTCAAAAGGTCTGTATTCAGGCCTCAGCTTTGTGAACTTGGGCAGATCAGTTGACATTTCAGAGCTTCAGTGTCTTCCTCTGAAAAATGAGCTAGCAATCTATGCCTTGCCTTTTCCCGGGCACTGCACCAATTCTGCCTACACTCCTCATTTTGTTCTTTTAGCATTAACATCCTCCTAAGTAAAAAGTTGAACATGTACTCAAATATAGATATATGATTTTGTTTGTCTTATACATGTTTTATCACTTAAATATGTCACGTTTGCTAAACATAAACAAAAATAGAAACTTTTGGAAGTTAACATGAAAATAAAAGAAGCTGTGATACCTCCTTCCCACGCCCACCTTGCATGTCCCACGGGACACATGCCCCTCACTTTGGAGACAATGATCTGCCTGTGATAGATTATTTATATTTCTTTAAATGTGACTTTTTTGGAGTCTTGACACTCAAAGTACGGTTCACAGAACAGCAGCATCCGTATCACCTAAGACCTATCAGAAATGCAAAATTGCAAATCCCACCCCAGATCTGCTGAATCAGAATGATCTGCATTTTAATGCAATCCCCCCAGGTGATTAGGTATGCACTGACATGGAGCCTCTTTCCTGAAATAATTTCCTTTACTTATAAAGAATGTTTGCTCACATTTCAAGACTCCAGGTATACGCAGTGTTAGTCTGCAAATCCTTCCTCCTGTCCCTGCACTATTCCCTTACATCCCACAAAGTTAGATTCAGTCAGTTTTGATTCCGCATACCTTTGTGTGTCCATCGTACACTGGCAACTTAGATGCCTATTTGATGCCAGAGACGTTCTTTTAATTATATTTGTCAGCCTTCTTGGTGTTCGGTAGTACTCATTAAAATAAAATTCAAGGGAGCCTGTTGTGAGAATCAAATGACACAATGCGTGGAAACACAATCATGTATTTAATTCATTCATTTAAAAAACTTGCCTTAAGCAGCCACCAGGTGCAAGGAATATTCCCAGGCATGCGGTAAAAAAGAAGGCTGCGGCACAGTCCTACCTTTGGGACCTCAAGGTCTAATGTGTAAAAACTCATGATTTGTATCCTCTTTCCCTGGTCATTCCTGTGACTATTGCAGCCCCAGGCATTTCAGAGAGTAACAAGCACTCCGTGGGAGTTCAGGTGTTCACCCTTGGGATGGCCTTTGGTCTGGAATGTCCAGCTACCTTTCTCAGGGAAGCCAGTCTCTGAGATTCCCTAGGACCCCAGCACAGCTCACCATGCCCCAGACTGTTTCTTCATTCTCCTTCCTTCTGGGTTCAGCTCTTTCTTCTTGGCTGAACTATTTTCAGCTGCCAAACAAAGGCAATCTTATTTATATCTTTAGTGGGGAAACCCAATAAATAAACCCAAATGGATGTTTGAGAATTTAAAAGAATGTAGTAGAGGAAAGGCAATCTCTGCAAAATGTTATTATTCTTTTCAGTTGATAGATCCTAATTATAATGGCCTTTATATGTGGTTCAATGAAATTGCCTCCAATTACAAAAGAAAGATGCTTAAAATTAATTTGTTACCACTAAGGAGTAAAATTTTAGAGCACCTGATATCATGGCCTAAATAAAAACTTGAAGCCCAGAAAGTATGCTCTAAAAAACAGACAATGCCATATTTGGTGCACCATCTGTCATGATGGAAGAATTAGTCTCTAAATAAACACATTTAGTTAATTCCAATGGCTCAGAGCAATTGATGCACCTTGCCTGCTGCCCAAGCCTCAGCTATAAAAAAAATCTTTACTTCCTGGTTACAAATATAGGAATTAAAGTGTAGAAGAAAAAAAGAATCCTCCTGTGAACTCTCACTCCTATATTACGCAATGTAAACCTTCAGTCCATTAGTCGTCAGCTTTTATACCACCTTTAGTAGCTGCTGTCCCTGCTTGAACTGTCATACCCAGTATTCAACACAAGAGATGAATTTTCTTTGACTTTACCTGTCATCTATAATTTTATTGCACTTTATTTTTATTTATTATTTTTGAGATGGCGTCTCACTCTGTTGCCATGCTGGAGTGCAGTGGTGCGATCTTGGTTCCCTGCAACCTCCTCCTCCTGGGTTCAAGCAATTCTCCTGCCTCAGCCTCCCAAGTAGCTGGGACTACAGACGCATGCCATCATACCCAGCTAATTTTTGTATTTTTAGCAGAGACGAGATTTCATCAGGCTGGCCAAGATGGTCTCAATCTCTTGACCTCATGATCTGCCCACCTTGCCCTCCCAAAGTGCTGGGATTACAGGCATGAGCCACCATGCCCAAACTATTTCTAAAGTATTTATTCATCAATTGAATTTTAGCCTATCACAACTGTAGTTTATTTCCTGAGTTACTTGTAAGTTGCTTAAACTAATTAGTAAAATGAAAATGATGATGTATAGTTCTATGTGAATCGCATTCTCTGGAATTGTTCAGTGCCCAACCTGCACTACATGACATGGCTGCCTTGTTTTTATTGTTTCTCAATTTTACTCTCAAGCTTACAATATCAGTGTTATTGGTTTGTATCTTTTCTTTCTAATTTAAATTTGTAGACTGGTTTTATAGGTGAAATATTAATCTTGGAAAAAAGACTGGTTTTTCTCATAAAATGCTTACCCACAGTAACATGAATGGTGTCACTATCATTACCATTTAAAGAGGGAAGTGGAGAATGAGGCAGAGTGGTGGGCTCATTAATTTCACTGCCACTAATCACCAATATTCTGATACAGCTCACAGTGAGGCCAAAAGCCCTATCAATCTACACTATGAACATTCAGCACAGTGAAATGGAATGACACAAAGCAAAGAAAGGAACAGGCTGCTCTGCCACCATGTTGACCTTGAAGCAACAAAATAGAAAAGTTAATTACCATTTGGATTACCATTCTATAATGATATCTTTATTATGGTAATGATTAAATTTTAAATAGAGTTATAAACATTAAATCAGATTCTTAGCAGATTCCACTGCTTGAATTTGTAAAGATGCCCACTCCAAATGCCTTTGAGGGTAAAATGTATATAGTCATTTATTTTGGATTTGCTTATGAATATTACGCATAAAGAAGTCTATAATATTTGAAAGTTATAATTTTAGTGCTTTTGTAAAAAACATTTTTAAAATCCTATGTCAATACTATATTTTAATAAAATAATATATTTAATAAATATATTTTACAACTTTTAAATAAAATTAAAGGAAATATATATGGAATATATGGGCAATTATAATTATTTTAAATAGGGAAAATATACAATCTGTTTACTATTTTCACCAAGTGGCACAGTTCTTAGGAAATAGAAACTATGATAAATTAGTGAGTGAATTAAACATTTCTATAATTTTCACCAAAGACCTAAACAAGGTGACAATAAGGCACATGTCAATGCGCTAAGCAACATTTGACGACAAAATTAGGATCCAATGAATATTGTCCCTGAAATTTTACTATTATGATTTTATAAACAAATGAAATAAACATATTCTTTGAAGCATATTCTTTGGTTAGCAGACAGATGTGCTTACATATTGTGCATTTTTGTCTTATACAGGTATCAAAATTTATACACATTCATGCACCCACAAACACACGAAATATGGGTTAAATTATGAATTTTATAATAAAAATATGATGATTTGCATATTCTGCAAATTCGTATCTGAATGGCCTTGCACAGATTTTTAATCTCAGTTTCCTTAATTGTAAATTATGACTAATGAAATCTACCTCATGAGAGAGGGTTGAGAAGTAAATGTGTGCCTGTAGGTAAAGCTGGCAGTGCAGAAGTGCAAAACAAACCTGGCTGCTCTCTGTCTGTGGCCTTGCTTGCAGGACTGAGGTCTGGGCAACGTTACAAAGAATCCCTTTTTTCATATCAGTGGCCCACAGATTTTCAGTCCGTCTTTCCCTGTCACCCTCCTCTTTGTGTTACATCCTATAATGCTGAAGTACATGTGAGATTCAATCTTCCCTTAGAATCACAAACTTGGGTTTTTGCTTCATAGAGTAAAATATAGCAGACCTCACAGTATTCTTTAGTCCAAACATATATATTAACCTTGTTAATTTGACAAAAAGGAAAAATACTTGTGAAGAATTTTCCATGTGGATATTTGGACCATGTCCCCAGAACTATTTTCATCTTGCAAATTCAGAACTCTATACTCATTAAACAATATTGGCACTCTCTTAATTCTGCCTGAATATACAATGGTATAAGACAGATCTTATTTAAGTTAGGTAATAAAGTAGTAAGACACTCAAAGCAAATATGCTATATGAGCTTTGAACTTCAGAAAGAGGATTTAGAGTATCTGGTGGAAGAAATTTCTAAGTGGCAAAGCATTCAAAAGGAAGCAGAGCATAGAAGTTTGGAAAATTTGCAGCCTGATGATACAATAAAAAAGAAAAACCCATTTTTGGAGGAGAAATTCAAGACGGCTGCAAAAATTTGCATAAGTAACAAGGAGCCAAATATTAATCACCAACACAATTTGGAAAATGTCTCCAGGGCATGTCAGAGACTTCACAGCAGCCCTTCCCATCACAGGCCTGGAGGCCTAGAAGGGAAAAAGGGTTTTGTGGGCCAGGCCTAAGGCCTTGCTGCTTTGTGCACCCTCAGGACGTGAGGCCCTATGTCCCAGTCATGGCTAAAAGGGGCCAACCCAGAGCTCAGGTAGTTGCTTTAGACGGTGCAAGTCCCAAGCTTTGGTGGCTTCCACATGATGCTGAGCCTATGGATGCACAGAAGTCAAGAACTGGGGTTTGAGAACCTCTGCCTATATTTCAGAGTATGTATGGAAATACCTGTATGTCAAGGCATAAGTTTTCTGCAGGGGTAGAGCCCTCATGGAGAACCTCTGCTAGGGCAGTGCAGAAGGCAATTGTGTGGTTGGAACCCCCGCAGAGTCCCCAGTGGGGTACTGCCTAGTAGAGCTGTGAGATAAGCGCCACTCTCTAGACCCCAGAATGGTAGATTCACCTATGGCTTGCACCATGTGCCTGCAAAAGCCACAGTCAATGCCAGCCTGTGTAAGCAGCTGGGATGGGGGTGTGTACCCTAAACAGTCACAGGGGTGGAGCTACCCAAGGCTGTTGGACACCACTCCTTGCATCAGCGTGACCTGAATGTGAGACAGAGTCTCAAAGGAAATCATTTCAGAGCTTTAAGATTTGACTACCCCACTGGACTTGCATGGGGCCTGTAGCCCCTTCATTTTGGTCAACTTCTCCCATTTGAAATGGGTGTGTTTACCTAATGCCTGTACCCCCATTTTATCTAGGAAGTAACTAACTTGCTTTTGATTTCACAGGCTCATAGGTCTTGTTTCAGATGAGACTTTGAACTTGGACTTTTGAGATAATGCTGGAATGAGTTAAGACTTTGGGGGACTGTTAG